>NC_056737.1:1079195014-1079210231 GCF_019279795.1 Protopterus annectens
ACCAGCTCCTGCTAAAGCCAGACAGATACTACAGGGTTCCTGATTCACTAAATTTCTTTATAAAAGCCCTGCACCATGCTGACCCAGAAACCATCTCTCTCAGGGTCCCAGAAGGGGTCCAAGGCTTCTACTGCAAAAACCCTATCCCCTCGATGAAAGGTTCTACAAGACCCTAGACTTGGATGGGATTAAAAGATTTATACTTCTGCAACCTTGGCTGTAAGAGCCTTAAATTGCCTATTTCATATGCTTAAATATCAGCAGCAATATCTTATGTCATTGCTTAAACAGAAAAATGTCTAACAAATTCAGAATGTGCAGTAAGAACAAGGAAATGCAGGATTTATTGCATGCAGCTGAACAAGTTGGAAAACATACCTTTGCAATAATGGTTTTGATTCTCTAGAGCCTCCTGGAACATACAGCGTGTTACAGGTTCTACATCATTAGGAGGCATCGCTTGGTTAAAAAGAACAGAATTTGCCTGATCATGTTGAAAAACAAAAGAGCAATAGATGGGTACTCCATTACAGCATGATACTACTTTGTTTGGTGTTTAAAGCAGAAGAGGTGTTGAAGAAAATGGAGACAAAAGCTAAAATCTATGAAAACAGTCAAAGGATTTACTTGCAGGTACAGCCTCTCAGCTTTTAGCTTGAGGAACTTTGGCCTACAAAAGGTGGTCCCTTTCCAGTGTCGATAGGATTTCCACAAAGAAGCAGAAATACAGGTGCCCCAGAGGCAGATCACAGCTCAGGGGCTCTTACAGGCCCTAAACAATAGGGGTGCTTCTACCTCCAAGAGCGGAGAGGAAAAATCACAGCCATACAGGAAACACAGTCTCAATGACTTTCCCCTTCCAGCACCAAGCACTTATCTTTTGGCAGCCCCTTTGGGGGGAAAACTTGCACTTTTTTCACAAAATTGGCACATGATCACCCAGTATAAATGGAGTTCTATTAATGTAGTATCACTGAAGGCCACCAGGTTCCACTTTCACATTCAAGACTGTTCTTGGTACCCAGAAAGGACAAAGCCTGGAGACCAATACTGGACCTATCTATTCTAAACACATATCTGGATATTCCAAAATTCAAAATGTTGACTCTACAGCAGCTTTTGCCCATCGGTTTGAGCAAGGAAACTGACTTGTGACTTTAGATCCTAAAGGAGGCATACCTGCATGGTCCCCAGTCAGACAAACGTGCACGAAGATGCCTCCAGATTTAAACTGGCTCAATTCTACCAATTCTCTTCTCTTTGAACATCTACTGCACCCACTTGGGGTCTTCACAAAGTGCCTGGCACCAATGATGCATACTGCAGACAAAGAGGAATACAAATATATCCTTACTTGGACAACTGCCTCATTCAAGCAGAGAACAAGGACATTATACTACAGCATCTGGCGTTTGTAAAGAGATTACTATCATGCCTAGGGTAGACAGTCAACGAACAGAAATCAAAACTAGTACCCCCTCAAGAGATGATATTCCTGGGTGCAAGCTTAAATACAACTGCCCAGATGGCTTATCTCACGCCAGACAAACAAAGACAACTGACTACCTATTTCAAACTGTTGGTAACAAAGGCCCAGTTATCTGCAAGAAAAATTCTGCAGACTTTGGGCTTCATGGCATCCTGCATTCTACTAATTCCATATGCAAGACTGCATATGAGGAAACTTCAATGGTACCTAAAAAGTGTTTGGAGTCGACATTGCCACAGCTTGGAAACAATAGATGTTAAGTTGTCAATCTCGCCTTCATTCTTGCTGAAAGGGTTGGATATCTAGGATTCTCTGACTTGTTAGGTTTGCTGACATCCGAGTAGTGTCTAGATTTGCGCCTATAAAGGTAATAGATTGGCAGATAAGGAAGACTTTGAAGTTGACTGAGATTCCTAAGTGACCCATGAGAGGCGTAGAGTGTAATCTCTCTGGCTTGGAGAGGTTGATGCCTGGTGGTGGCTGAGAGGAGCCAGTGGAGTCGAGGAGACTCACGGAAACACCTGGAATCCTTGGCGTCTCAGGTGAGCCATGACCACTGCCATGCATTTTGGTGAACACTCTGGGGGCTGAGTGAGACCAAGGGCAGGGCTCCTGAATTGAAAATGACTGGTCCCCAGCCCACGAAAGCGGGAGAAAACTTCTGGGCATCTGTGGATGTTTATATGATAGTCTCAGCATCCTGAGAAGAGGTCTATGGAGCACATCCAGTTGTCTTTGCCCAGAAAGGGACAAAATTGATTGAAGTGTGACCATCAAAATCTTGTCTTTTTTGACAGACTTGTTGAGCCTGCTGAGGTCTAATATTGGTCTCCAGTCTCCCGTCTTTTGGGGACCAAAAGAACCTTGAGTAGATTCCGGACCCTAAATGATCTGTTGGTACTGGCTGGATGGCCCTTTTTTTTAGAAGCTTTGAAACCTCTAGTTTTGCAATTTCCCTTGGACCCGGTGGAACGTCTGGAAGGGAACCTTTTTGAGGGAAGGGGCTTTCCTCTAAAGGAATCTTGTAACCCTCGGATATGATCGACTGTACCCATTTGTCTTGAGAGAGGGAAAACCAGGCTTCTGGGTACAGCGACAATCTCCCGACTGCCTCAAGGGTGGACAGTCAGGCAACACCTCAGGGATGCTGGAAGGGCTTGTCAGAGAGGCTCTCTGCTGCCCTGGTTCTCTGGACCTCCTCTGCCCCTAGAGGCGTCTATTGTTATTACCCCTCTGCCTCTGGGGAGTAAATTGACCACGTGCGTCAGGCGTGACTCCCTGAGATTTTCCCAACCACATTTTCCCTCCCTTCTGCCCCTTGGGATAAGCTCTACAAGGGGTGGAGAACCGGACTCCCTCACAACAAAAGAGTCTTGCCGTCTTACTCAACACCTGGTCAAAGTGTCCTTCACTTGAGGGCCAAAAACAATGTTGTCCCATCAAAGGAGAGTTTGTGAAGGGCCTTAAAGGGTCTGCAAAATTACAGAGCCGCATCCAGGACTGGCGTTTTGAGAGCCACTCCTGTGCCTGCAGCTCTACCGCCCCATCGGCTGCATAAGAAATGAGCCGCATGGAGGAGTTGGTTATGGAATTAGGATTCCCAGCTGAGAGGCAATCTTTTCTTGAGCCGCTGCTTCGGATCCTGTACTATCACCCAATTCTTTGAGGATGTCTCTCTGAAATCTGGTGAAGTGACATAAATAATTCAGCCGACAGCAAAAGGTAAGCTGAGGAAAACATCCACTTGCCATACCTGTCCATGGACCTAGATTCCTTGTTAGGAGGATGGACTGGCGCGGAAGGATCTGCAAGTTCCTTTTGGTGGCGGCCCGCCACCACCACCATGGCATCAACAGGGACACCCTTAGTAAGAAACTGCTTTTCAGCGGGGCCGTAATAAACTTTGAAGGTCTCCTGGGGACTGGTTCCACCCGAATCAGGAAATGCCCATGCCTTCGAGCTATGACTTCCATGAGGGGTCGAAGGCGGAGACACCAGGAGGTGGAGGGCCGAGATCAAAAGCCTCCAGGTATACTGATTCATCCTCGGAAGGATTAATGGAGGGCCAGTTCCCCCCTCTGTTTCAGGAGTTCAAGGATGTCTGAAAAGGAGACATCCTCAGAGGGAGATCTTGGGGACCCCTCCGACTCATCTAAATCGGTATCTGATGTTGTAGACTCAGGGGAGTCTAAATGCTTCCTCTTGCAGGTCCTCTTATGCGGGGGTTCACCTGAAGGATCAGGAGAAACCTCGGAAGAGGAAGTCCTTCCCAATGGGGAAACCTGGGGCGATGGATCTCTGGGTCCAGGAGCAAGAGAGCGGGAAGAGGCATCTACAGGCACCATAGAGGGAGGAGCTAAAGGAACAGACTGCTGGCTAAGCTCTGGGGCTAGCACACTCCTCATCACCTCGAAGGCTCCCCTTCCAGGTAGGGCTGAGAGATCCCGCTCCAAAGAAACCGGGATCCCTGGTCTCACTGAAAGGGAAGGCTCCGAAGCAGATGTCTGGGCCGAGCTCACCAAGGCCGAAGCTCCGAGAGGGAGAACGGGGTCGGACAAGGGTCCGATGCCACTCGCCCCCTCGGAACTGACCAGGGAAGCCCGACTCCCGGATCCCTCCAAGGAAGGTCTCAAGGAGGAGATAGGAGTCGAGGACGACGGAGCCGAAAGGTGTGGTATCTGCTCCGAAGCAGCAACAGTCACGGTACCAATAATCTCCGGCTCCGAACTCTGTAGGAGAGTTGGAGGAATCTCAGGGGGGTGTAGAATAGCTGACGTCTGATGAGACGGGCTATGGAGCATCTGGGCTAGTGCCTGTGATTTTAATAGCCTACTCACCACTCTCTCTCTAAGTCATGGTCTGAGAGTCTGGAAGACCTCGATGATCGGCTCCGATGGCTCCGCTCCGAAAGCAAGGGAGAGGCTGGAGCCGAGTGTATAGATTCCAAAGAAGGAGATCTAGACCTCTTCTTGGACAGAGCCATCGGAGCCGAAGAACGTTCGGCTCCAGGCGGAGTCGACAACTTGTCAGCTCCGAGAGGAGACAAAGATATCTCGGCTCCAGCCGGGCAGACATGTTCAGCTAGGGTGTCTGCTCCAGACGGCAGACCCGACACAGGCGCCCGGCCAGGGTACCGAAGCTTCCAACAAGAAATATATCGGCTCCCGGACCGATGGTGTCGACTCAGGTAGTCCGGGAACCAAGACCACAGACTTGACACCGGAGCCTGGGTCTTGGGAGGCTTGGAGGGCTTCCCGGAGCAGACCTTAGCCGGGGAGCTCTCTGGTTTAAGAAGACCCCAGAGGATCAACTTATTCCTATGTTCCTGCAGGACTCTCTGGCTGAAAGATTGACATATAGCACAGGAGTCCTGCAGGAGTAGGGGTCCCAGGCAATAAGTACAAGAAGTGTGACTGTCTGTCAGAGACATCTTCTGACAGCACGAGTCACACTTCTTGAAACCTGAGACCCTAGTATCTTTGGACATGTCTCAGTCCTAAAACACACACACACGCACCAATCAGACCAAACAAAGACACTAACAACTAAAAATATTATTAATAACTAATAAATTAGTTGTTATTATAACAGTGATACACACCACACACCTGAGAGAAATCCTGACAGGAACTGTGAGGGTGGGAAAGGCCTAAGGCCCGAAACACTGAAACTATGACTAAGTGAACTAAGGGGAAATGGGTATGGAGCTAAGTGAATAAAGTACACGGAAGGGATATAAAGACTAAAAATTTAGAGTTTTGAGACACCTAAAACCTTACAAATAGCAAGAAAAAATCACTTACCAGGAGCTGGTAAAAAGGATGACCTCATTAGCGAAGTGGCAAACGAGATCTGGGTAATTATCACCTTGCATCATGGGATATGGGGCTGCCTCGAGCTGGTAAAAGTGACTCTCGAGCTTAGCAAGTGCCGAGTCGGAGCCGAGGATCGGCTCCAAACCCATCCAGCAAGTAGGACTCTTTCTTGCGTCCCTCCCTCCTGTCCCCCTAGTCTGGACAGACCTTGATCTCCCCTTTTCTCTGGAAGATTCTTCTTCCTTGGACACCAGATAGTTCTTGTCCTTGATTACCTGGTTTCCCCTACAGCCTTTTTAGGTTAGTTGTTTCTCTTTCCTTAGTGGAAAGTTTTTTATAGGCAGTTTTTTCCTCTAGATACCAAACGAGATCTGGATAATTACATGCTTGCATCATGGGATATGGGGCTGCCTCGAGCTGGTAAAAGTGACTCTCGAGCTTAGCAAGTGCAGTCGGTGAGGATCGGCTCCGAACCCATCCAGCAAGAAAGAAGGCGAGAGAAGACAACTAACACGGAACGTTATGGTAGGTACATAACTTCTAATTACTCTCATTCCCTGCCTGCAACAGGAGTTTTGATGGTGGGCAAAGGCCTGTCACCAGAACAAGGGGCAGCCATTCACTCTACCCTCAGCCACACAGACATTAACAACGGATGCATCGGATTATGCCTGGGGAGCCCACATGGCAGGAAGATGTATTCAAGGCACATGTCCATAAACCAAATGCATCTACATATCAATCAAAAAGAGATGCTAGCTGTTCAAAATGCCCTGACAGCCTTCAAGGACCTACTTCATCCGGGACAACTACTGATAAAGACAGACAATACCACGGTCATGTGGTACATAAACAAGCAGGGAGGCACTCATTCCTAACCCCTTTGCAGACTAGCCATGACTTTGTGGGACACAGCATTGACTTACCAAGTACATCTGTAGGCACAATTCCTGCCAGGAAAAAATAAATACTCTGGCAGACGAACTAAGCAGAAACCTCATGGATCCCCACGAGTGGAAATTGGATCCACAAGTTTTCAGCATGATAACAAGGAAATGGGGATGCCCGGACATAGATCTATTTGCCTCACCTCACAACTGCCAACTAAAGAGATTCTGCACAAGGACTTATCACAGACATGCATGGAAAGTGGATGCCCTATCTTTCAGCTGGAAAAACAGTATATGCCTTTCCTCCTCTGCCTCTCCTTCCCAAGGTACTCCTAAAGGTCAGACAGGAGAAGCCAAAAATGATACTGATTGCCCCAGACTGGCCACGCCAGTACTGGTATCCAATCCTAAGAAACTTGTCTCAATGCCCAGCCTGGACCTTACCTCAAGTACCTCATCTACTGTCCCAGCAGAACAATCAGATCCTGCACAGCCAACTCAAGACCTTAAATCTGGCAGCATGGCGGATAATGTAGTCATACAAAACACACCTGTCACTAAAGCGGTGATGGATGTCATTTTGGAGGCCTAGTAGTAGAAAATCCTATGCTGGAAAATGGAAGTGATTCTGTGCTTGGAACCAGGCACAAGGAATTGACACAGCTGTACCAAACATTCCTCAGATTTTGCAATACTTGACTGAGATGCTGGACAAAGGCCTATCTCTTTCATCTATAAAAATTCATGCCTCTGCCATTTTGGCTCATTACAATACAGAGCCACCAATCTTTTCTCATCCTTTAAGGCAGTACGTCAGAGAGGCCAAAAATTTAAGGACTCCAAGGAGATCACCAATACCTGCATGGGACCTCAATTATGTCTTGGAAAAACTCACCCTGCCTCCTTTCGAGCCAGCCTTTGCAGCTGATATAAAGTTTTTATCTTGGAAAACAGCTCTGCTCCTAGCAGTAACTTCTGCAAGACAAGTCTCCGAGCTACAGGCACTCATGGCTGTGGAACCTTTTATCATTTTTTATCCAGACAGCGATGTTCATCGTGCATACAGCTGCAGTCATCACACTTGGGTTATCCTGCCGTCAGGCGGGTCCTCGGTCGGCCGAATTCCAAAGTCTAGGTCCGGCGTCGGTTGTTGTCACTTCTTCCCTGACGTCAGTGCAGCAGGGGTATAAAAGAGGCAGCCGACACCATTTTCTTCAGTCTTTCTTGCCGCGCGGTGCCCGAAGCAGAAGCAGTTCGCAAGTGCCGGTCGGCCAGCTCCTGAGATTTACAAACAGTATTTCAGCCGAAGTCTTCTTTAAAGCTAAGTACCCCGTTGGGGAAACTTTTCTTGCCTCAGACCGATGTCAGACAAAGTTAATAATTGCATTTCTTGTGGGAAGCAAATACCTCATAAGGATTTTCACATACCTTGCTTAGGGCCAGACCACGATGTCTCGGCCTGCCGTTTTTGTGCCAGGTTTAACAAGCGCACTGTTAAGAGCCGGGCTGAGTTCGCCCTTCATTATTTTGGCAAAAAATTTAATTATATCATGTCGTCGGATACTCCGACGCCAGTTTTAGGCAAAAGATGCAAGGATAAGGACAGACATCCGAGGCCTGCACCGAGTACTGAGACCACGCTTAGGCCGACTACAGGTTCTCCGGTTATCAGCGGCCTCGCCAGCCCCTGACTACCGATGAAGCTAGTTTACCGGCGACTTCAGTACCCGAGGTCGCAGGCTCCATTCCCACTACAGATACCGACGCCACTCTTGGTGGGGAAACCGAAAATTTAGCGAGGCCTTCCATTACTGAAGGCGTTTTCAGGCCTACCACCTTCTCTATTAAATCCTTCACTAAATCTAAAGCTGCATTGAAAACTAAAAAACAGGGTCCTCAGACCTCCTCTCAAGGCCCCATGCCTAAAAAACAGATGCTTAAAATGGCTGAGGATTTAATTACTCTCATCAGGGGTTCTCAACCCCCCCCCCTCAGACAAAAGACCCAGGTTGGTGGAAGACTACCCTTCCTCAGACCAGGCTTCTATTACCTCAGACCATTCTGAGGACCAGGATTACGCTTATTCCCCTTTTGAAGATTCTGATGCTGAGGAGTCTATTCCCTCGGTCTCCCCCCCTGAAGACTACACTTTTGGGGAAACCCTGCATACATTGAGAGAGAGCACTTCCACTGGGAAGGCCAAGATTACTCAGATTCCAAGAAAAGGCTCAGGGAATTTTTACTGCTTCCCCAGCATAGGCCCCTGGCTGTCCCTCCTGTCTTAGATATTTTGGATGATGTATACGCTTAAGCCAGTCTTAATCCAGACTCTTTACCTCCAGCCCCAGTTAAACCAGACAGATATTACCGGGTTCCTGATTCTCACCAGTTCCTTTATAAAAGCCATACTGCGGACCCAGAAACAATTTCACAAGGTCCCAAGGGGATTAAGGCCTCTACTGCTAAAAACCCTTTACCTGCAGAGAGAGATTCCAGAGCATTAGAAAGGTGGGGGAAAAAGGTGTATACATCAGCCACCTTAACCATGAGGGCATTAAACTGTCAATTTCACATGTTAAAGTACCAACAGTTCTTACTATCTCAGCTGAAAAGCAAAATGACACAAACAGAACAACCAGATTTGAAAGAGTTGTAGGATTTGTTGCATGGAGCAGAACAAGTGGGGAAACGTACCTTGCAGTGTGGTTTTGATGCTTTAGAGGCCTCATGTAGAGCTGCTGTAACGGGATCTGTCATACGTAGACATGCTTGGCTGAAAGAGCAAACCTTACCAGATCATGTCAAAGCAAAGTTATTAGATGCACCACTACAAAAAGATATATTGTTCGGTGTTAAAGCTGAGGAGGTACTAAAGAAAATGGAGGAAAAAGCGAAATCTATGCAAACAGTTAAAGATTTCTTGCAGGTTAGCCCACGCTTCAGCAGAAACTGGCCTTCAAAAAATCGGTCCTTTCCAGCCACGGACAGACCCCAAAGGGGCAAATACAGATGCCCAAGGGGTAGAGGACAACCTCAAGGATCTTACAGAGCTAGACAGTGGCAAGCACCAGCCCCAAGAGGTGGAGAAGATAGACCACAGTCATTTAGAAAACAGACACAATGACTTTCCCCTATGCCTGCCAAACAAAGCTATAATGGCAACACCTTTGGGTGGAAAACTGGCCTTATTTTCAAAAAAAACTGGCACATTGTTACAAAGGACAAATGGATTCTGGATATTATAGACAGAGGCTACAGGTTCCACTTTCACACCCTTCCAAAAATGAGAGGCATGCAAAACCTGCCACAAAATCAATGGGCAGAGGCACAAAAACAAATTTCCGCTCTCATGGATATGAAAGCAATTCAAGAGGTACCTGCAAAAGAACAAGGTCAAGGTTTTTATTCAAGACTATTTCTGGTACCAAGGAAGGACAACAATTGGAGACCCATCTTAGACCTATCTATTCTAAACACATATCTAGAGGTACCAAAATTCAAGATGCTCACATTACAGCAGCTTCTTCCCATGCTGGCAAGGAGTCTTGGCTGGTAACGTTGGACCTCAAGGAGGCATACCTGCATGTCCCTGTCAGACAAGATTGCAGAAGATACCTCAGATTTCTTGCAGGTTCAACCCATTACCAATTCTCTGCATTGCCCTTTGGCTTATCTACTGCGCCCAGAGTGTTTACGAAATGCCTGGCATCAGTAATTGCCTTCTGCAGACAACAAGGAATACAAATCTACCCATATCTGGACGACTGCCTGATCCAAGCTGACAGCAAGGACATTCTATTGCAGCATCTGGCGTTTGTAATAAAACTGTTAAATTACCTGGGTTACACAGTGATCAAAAAGAAATCAAAACTAATACCTTCTCAACAGATAATTTTCCTGGGTGCCAGCTTAAGTACAACGACCCAGACGGCCTACCTCACGCCAGACAAACAAGGGCAACTGTCTCAATACTTCAACAAAATGGCAACTTTAACCAGGCTTAACTGCAAGGAAAGTCCTGCAGGCTCTGGGGTTCATGGCATCTTGCATCCTACTAATACCATGTGCAAAGCTGCATATGAGGAAACTACAATGGTACCTAAAAAACTTATGGTCTCAACACAGCCACAGCTTGGAAACAATTATACCACTCATTCCATGCCTACAAAAGGAATTTTTGTGGTGGGCTCAAGCATGCCAAAGAAACACAGGTCTCCCTTTCTGTTTACCACAAGCAACTCAAATCATCACAACAGACGCCTCAGACTACGCCTGGGGAGCACACATGGCAGAAGTGCATTCAGGGAAAATGGTCCCAAAAAGAGATGCACCTACACATCAACCAAAAGGAGATGCTAGCCGTGCAAAAAGTTCTTATGACCTTCAAAGACCTACTGCACCCAGGCCAGCTACTAATAAGGACAGACAACACCACAGTCATGTGGTACATAAACAAACAGGGGGGGGGGCTCATTCATACCCGCTATGCAGGCAAGCTATGACCCTGTGGAACACAGCACTGGAATTACAAATTCAACTACAGGCACAATTCCTGCCAGAGAAGGAAAACACACTGACAGACAACTTAAGCAGAAACATGACAGACCCACACGAATGGAAGTTACATCCTCAAGTCTTCTCAAGGATAACTCAGGCATGGGGACAGCCAGACATAGATCTATTTGCTACCCACAGAAATTACCAGTTGGAGAAATTCTGCTCAAGGACCTATCATCCACAGGCCTGGAAAGTGGGCGCCTCTTCAATTGGACAAAATTGACAGTCTATGTCTTCCCGCCTCTACCTCTACTGACCAAAGTTCTATTAAAAACCAGAGCAGAGAGGCCGCAAATGATTCTCATTGCTCCAGACTGGCCACGACAGCACTGGTATCCTCTCCTAAAGAGCCCGTCACACTCACCACCATGGATCCTACCTCAAGTTCCTCTTCTGCTGTCCCAGCACAACTGCAAAACCCTTCACAGTCAACTCAGAACATTAAATCTAGCTGCATGGAGAATACCTTAATTTCCCAACAGACTCTCCTCTCCAAGGATGTGCAGGATGTCATCTTGGAGGCCAGGAGACCCTCTACTAGAAAAACCTACTCTGCCAAATGGAAACGATTTTGTTCCTGGAATCAAGCAAAGGGCCAGAATCCTTGGGTAATAAATATACGTCAAATTTTACAGTACCTAGCTGAGATGTTAAACAGTGGCCTTTCCTTCTCCTCCATCAAGATCCACGCTTCAGACATTTCAGCACAATACAATACGGATCCTCCTTTATTCTCACATCCTCTATTAAGGCAGTTCCTCAGAGGGGCAAAAAATATAAAACCCCCACAGAAACCACCAGTCCCAGCTTGGGACCTCAACTTCGTATTGGAAAAGCTGACCCTGCCTCCTCTAGAGCCGGCCTCTTCAGCAGAGTTACAATACTTGTCATGGAAAACAGCCTTCCTTCTGGCTATTACCTCAGCACGCAGGGTTTCGGAGCTACAGGCCCTCATGGCTTTGCAACCATTCATCATTTTCTATCAGGACAGGGTTTCCTTATGAACCAACCGTACCTTCATGCCAAAGGTAGTATCCAGTGTAGCTTTGAATCAGACTATTCATTTACCTACCTTTTATCCAAACCCACAGAACAAAGGTGAGAGGCTACTACATTCCTTGGTCATTCACAGACAACTTATCTTGGACAGAACAAAGTCATTCAAGAAATCTGAGCAGCTCTTTGTGTCCTATGTTACAGGTGCTCAAGGAAAGGCTATTTCCAAACAGACTATTTCAAAATGGATAGCCCACTGCATACGCTTTTGTTATTCATTTCATGGAAAATCAGTGCCTGTATACATCAGATCCCACTCCACCAGGGCTACAGCTACCTCTGCAGCTTTCCTCAGGGGGGTCCCTACCAAGTACATTTTGGAAGCAGCCACTTGGAGTTCAGTGCACACTTTCTCCAAGCACTACCACCTTCCACTATGCTCAAAATCTAGAGCGGAAAATCTAGAGCGGGCTTTGCCACAGCAGTCCTGCAGGACATTCTAGCCCCTCCTAATTCTGCTTAGTACCAGCCACCTTTACTTTGCTTTGGGATTCTACCCAAGTGTGATGACTGCAGCTGTATGCACGATGAACATAGTACAGTTTTGTACCTACCATAAATGTAGATGTTCGAGTGCTAATACAGCTGCAGTCCTGGTTACCCCCCCTCCATCCCCTCTTAGGACAGGGCTTATGACAAACACCTTTACATACAACCTATTTGGGGTATTTCTTTATGGTGTATTTGCTTGCATCTACTGTTTTGATTTATTTACTTATGTATGTTTGCATAACATCATGTTTTGCCTTCCTTTCTGGGGGCACCTGACATCTGGGGCAAGAAAAACTGAAGAAAATGGTGTTGGCTGCCTCTTTTATATCCCTGCCGCACTGACGTCAGGGAAGAAGCGATGACAACCGACGCCGGACCTAGACTTTGGAATTCGGCCGACCGAGGACCCGCCTGACGGCAGGATAACCCAAGTGTGATGACTGCAGCTGTATTAGCACTCGAACATCTACATTTATGGTAGGTACAAAACTGTACTTTTCTCTGAGGACAAACCTGACATTTATGCCGAAGGTAGTGCCCAGTGTGGCCCTTAACCAAACTATTCATCTGCCTAGCTTTTATCCAAACCCACAGACTAAGGGGGAGAGAATTCTGCATTCTTTGGACATACACAGACAGCTACACTTCTTTTTGAACAGTACCAAAGCTTTCAGAAAGACGGAGCAATTACTAGTGGCATATATGCTGCAGGATCACAAAGAAAGGCTATCTCAAAGCAGACTATTTCAAAGAGGATAGGCCACTGCATTCGTTTCTGCTATTCTCAACATGGCAAGCCAGTACCTAAGGGCATTAGGCCACACTCAAACCAGAGCAGCAGGCACTTCACCAGCCTTCCTCAGGGGAGTACCAACCAAAGATATTTTAGAGGCTGCTACTTGGAGTTCAGTGCACACCTTCACAAAGCACCATCACTTACCACTCTACTCTAAATCCAGGCAGGCTTTGCCACTGCAGTTCTGCAGGGCCTAATAGCCGCCCCTAATGCTATTTAACTCCAGCCTCCCAACCTTAGCTTTGGGATTCAACCCAATTGTAATGACTGCAACAGTGAAACACGAATAACATAGTACAGTGGCGTACACTTATATAAATGTAGATGTTCGAGTGTATTTACTGTTGCAGTCCAGTATTACCCACTCGCCATCCCCCATTTCTTTGCTAGAACTTATCTGTAGTTCTCTATTCTATACAACCTATGTGGTGTATTGCTTGTAGATGAAGGCAAAATATATACTTTGGTGCATGCGTGTTTTATTGACATATTTTTAGCCTACCCTTTTGGGGGCACCTGACATCTGAGGCAAGAAAAAGTGAAGAAAATAGCATTGGCTGCAACTTTTATACCCCTGGCACACTGATGTCAGGGAGGAGGTGACCGCAACCGACGCCAGACCAAAACTTTGGAATTCAGGCCGACTGAGGGTAGCCTGCCAGCAGGATAACCCAATTGTAATGACTGCAACAGTGAATACACTCGAACATCTACATTTATAGTAGGTACACAACTGTACTTTCTAGCCTTTGTTTTCTGCATGGGCAGGGACATGACCAGGGAGTTGTGACATCACAGCTTGGGTGGGTTTTTAGGATGGTTGTGGTGATGTCAGTTTGGGGACGGAATTGGCCAGAAAACTACCTGTATTCATTGGCCTTGATGACGCCAATGACTTGGAGACTGCAGCAAGCTTTTCTAGGGTGGGATAAAAGTTTTATGAAAGTGAAACCACCACAGTACAGTCAGGTACTGTTCTAGTGGAGAGAAGCAGTAGATTTAAAATATTTTAAATGTCATATTATTGTTTATTCATAGCAGGGACTGTAAATAGGGAGAAAAAGGACAGAAGTTGAGCATTTAGTAACAGAATCCCGTTGTTGTCCTTTAATATTTAGAGATGGCAAAGGAAGACACATGAATCATAATTCATGAATTTATTGTGGCAATGCTGGAGGAGAATGGGATCTGAAATAACAGATTGCTACTTGCTTGTAGTCTAGGGTTTGAGTCCTGGCTGGTTTGAGTCCTTAAGCTTCCTTTGCCTACATTTTGACCTAATGAGCAAGTCTTGCAAATAAATACATCACATCTAAGAATAATGAAGTGCAAAGAAAAAGGGAAGAAGATCGAATGGCATTATGTGGCCAGGAATGTTGACTGTGACAGAGCAAGTAGTGAACGTTTGTGCCATCTGCAGTGCATACTGGAACAGCAGTTCAAAGAAAGAGGTGCTGGCATATCCAGTACCAGTTTGTCCATGGAGTGGAGTCTGCATTGGATTCTTCGAAACTCACAGAAGCCATGCATTTTATATGCGTAGAGTATTACTTCAAGTTTCCTGAAAAAAATCAAACTGCCAAACACAACAAACACAAATAGTTAGTGCGTTAAAGTCTATAGTCTGTAAAAAAAAAAAAAAAATAATAAAATAATAATATATATGTATGTATTTACATACATGCGTATATATATATATATATATATATATATATATATATATATATATAATATATACACATATGCATATATATATATATATATATATATATATATATATATATATATATGGCGTATATATATATATATATATATACAGAGAGAGAGAGTATGCATATAAATAAAAGATGCATTTTATATATTAGATATAAAATTTACACACACATATCTGTAGATTTTTACATCAATCTCTTATATATATATATATATATATATATATATATATATATTTATATATATATATATATATATGATATATATATATATATATGCCTATATATATATAGATATATATAGATATATATATAAAGATATATATGTATGTATATATATATATATATATATATATATATATATATATATATAATATATATATATATATACCATATATATATATGTTATT
>NC_056737.1:1079210731-1079238616 GCF_019279795.1 Protopterus annectens
CATGTGTCATCAGACAGTAGCCATTCTGTACCTCTGCCTGGTAGTGCCCGTGCAACCCCTGGCAGGCACAGGACATGTGGCCGTGTCCGGTCACAGTGAGCTGTACAACCTGGTCTGTACAATCTGGAGCTGTCCATAATACCCTTGTGTAGGCCTCACAAATGACAGAACTGTGTGCACACATACACGCACACAGCAAACACAACTGTAGGGCTCCGCAACACCCACATGCATATGGAACAGACATGTCCATTCAAATCACTGGCCCTTACCCACACACATGATGTCATACATTTGTGCAGCCTATGTCCCTGGCAAACAGTATCACCCTGTGCATATGATGAAGCCTGTGCCGCATCCCTGTCCTCCACACCATCGGTGCAGGGATATGCTCATATGGTCTGATGCACAGGGTGAACAGAATAGTGAGAGGTGTATCTAACATTACTTGTGTATGCATATTGCGGGATGTGTATGTTGTATTGGTCGTGTGTGAATACTGAGATGTGAGAGGTGTATCTAACATTACTTGGTATGCATATTGAGGGATGTGTATGTTGCATTGGACGTGTGTGAATACTGAGAGATGTGTATGTGACATCAGTGGTGTACTGTCAACATGCACCAGTCATACCATGTAGTCCAGGTGCAGCATGCATTGTGATATGTTCACAGCATGAGTCTCGGTTACAACAGTAACAGCATGTTGGTAATGATGCCCTGGTTCCCTCCTATGATGTACTGGCATGTGCCTACAGGTAGCAGTGTTTGCAGTCCCCCATGTGTAACTGTGGAGCACTCACAGGCACGTATGGCAATATCAGCATGCTAAACATACCCTCAACCTGACTGTTGGACAGTCGAACATGACACAGATATAAACCACGAAAATGAAGAATAAACTTATTAAACAAAAAAAACAGGTACCAACTGCAGACCAAATAAACGTTTTACAAAAAACCTTTACTTTGTATTGTTAGCGCTTTCATGCAGACAATCTCCGCACTTCTTCAGACAAAGTTACAAACATGTGGTACACATTATATATACTCTACATGAATAATTGATTAATTAAACAATTTAAGACAATTGATTTTATAACAATCAAAATTTACTTATTTTCATATAAAAAGTTCCTAAAACCAGGTTTAAAATAAGCTATAATGATACACAAAGAAAATATAATAATAATAATAATAGTGGTAATAGCCTTAAATCTAACACCTACTCCTATATGTAAATTTCAAATATTATTCTGTTTATTACCAATTTTTAAAGGATAAATTTTCCCAATGTTTTTCCAAGTGTTTCTAAATAGGTTTCCTGACTTATAAATATCATTTGAAACAACAAGATGAATAATTTATCTCAAAAGAGCTCTAAGTTTTAAGAGACATTTAATCGAACAAGTCTCATTGAGACCTGGAAAAACTTGTGCATTTGTCTTCAGTTGCCATAGCAACTCTTGTTCTTCTAGCAGCAAATTCCAAGGACCACCTCTTGGATCTTTTTTAATTTGCTGAACCACTAAAAATAGAAATTTATGGTCTCTATTCTCTGAAATATGTTTCGCCAAGGCGTTAATGGTGTTGTTCTTGGCAATAGCGTATAAATGTTCATATATACATTGCCTGAGGGGGCGTTCGGTTTTGCCAAAATAGAAGACATTACATGATTGGCAGATTGCTACATAAACCACACCTTCTGTTTGACAGTTATATTTATCGTTAATGTAGTATTTTTCTCCTATAATATAAAATGTGGAACCAGTTTGAATGTGCTTGCAATAATTGCAATGTCCACATTTAAACATCCCTTTCTTGGTTTTGTGTTGTTGCAAGGGACGTTCCAATAATGTTTTAAGAGATGGTGTTCTTTTGAAGACCACTAAGGGTTTTGAACCTAAGATTTCACTACATTGGGAATCCTGCAAAATTAATTCCCAGTTTATATTCAGAATATTTCTAAATTCTAATATCTGTTCGTTATATTGGGTAGATAGACAAGATTTGTAGTTTATAAAATTATTATTAATAATTTCCAAATCAGGTCTCTCGTTAGCCAATGTTGTACTTAAATCGTGCGCTTGCATGACAGTGTTATGATGTAATAAAAGTGGTGCTAGTAAACCATTTTGACGTTTTTGTTGTACTTCCTTCATCACATTGTCTAAAAGCTTACTAGGATACCCTCTATTTAAAAACATTTGTTTTAAAAGTGCACATTCTTCATAAAACAGATGATCTTCTGAACACATACGTGAGGCACGAACCAGTTGACCTTTCACAATGCCTCTTTTTTGGAAATAGGGATGGTTACTAGTAAAATGTAAAAGTGAATTACTGTACAATTCTTTTCTGTAGATGTTAGTAACAAAACATTTCTTAAGCAGATCTTTACTAATTGAAATGTCTAAAAAGTTAATTGATTCACTTTCCAAAACAAAAGAAAAATCCAAAAAGGTAGTGAAAGAGTTCATACTTTGCATTAGGTTCTTTACTTCATCGTCACTTCCATTAACAATCATGAAAATGTCGTCTTGGTACCGAGTGTACCAAACGGCTATTTGTTTAAATGCACTGTTATTAAACAAGTAAGTGCGTTCCCAGAACGCCATGACTGAGTTTGCGAATGTGCCTCCACATGGGGAGCCCATCGCTACCCCGGTCTTTTGCAAGTAAATTTTATTTTTAAACAAAAAATAATTATTGTTCAGCACTATTTCCAACAATAAGATAATCAAATCAATATCTGTGCCATCAAGATGCTTAAACAAAAGGAAATCTCTAACCCATTCAAGACCAATGTCCTGTGGGATAACGGTGTACAGATTCGTAACATCCGCCGTGATAAACTTGTACTCATCTTGAAAGGGAATTGTATTAAGATTTTTTAGTACATGCCACGAGTCAATACAAATCTGTGGCTCTGTCTTCAAAATTCCTTTCAGTTTGTTGTCCACCCATTTTGCGCAGGCATATGTAATCGATTGCCTGCCATCAATAATGGGTCTAAAGGCAGGGTTGTTCAGTCCTTTGTGGAGTTTAGGAACTCCAAACATAACAGGAGTACGGGGAGCTACCATATCCAAATAATGGTATAAGTCTGAAGTAAGACTTCCATCTATGAATAAATCGTTTAAGGTATTCTTAATTTTCAACAGAGCTTGGTTAAGCTCATTTCTGGAAATAACTTCATAGTTGTCCGAAGACAACATAGATTTCACGTATCTATTGTAATCGTCCTCGTACATCAGGACTGCACCACCGCCTTTGTCGGGTTTCATAACCCTTATCTGATGATTTTTAACTGATTTGATCATATCTTTAACAGTGGTATCTCTTTCATAAGTGTTTTTCAATTTATTATGCAAGCCCCTCAAATGCATTTCGGAGACCTTTTCAAATGCTGCTAAATGGTTATTAAGCGGTGGATTGTATATACTAGGTACCCTTTCATCGTTTAAAATAACATTGTTACCCCTAAACAACACGTTTAAATTCAACTTTCTTGTATATAGCTTAAGGTCACATAACACCCGCCCTATATTTAAGCTACTGGGTAATGCAAAATTGAAACCTTTTGCTAAAATGTCAATAAACGATGTTTCTGGTGTGAATAGAGTGTAATTATAAACTTTAAAGTCTCTACTGGTGTTATAAACAATTGTAGGCATACCATGCATATAGTCCGTTAATGTTTCTTGCGACGATTGTAGAATTTCCTGTTCTGAGTTCTCCTGTTGTTCTTGTTCGTGTTGGATTTTGGATAGTTCCGATGTTGTTGAAAACCTGAAGAAGAAGCAGAATTTTGTCAGTTCGTGTCATTTTATTTCGTTGTTGCTGTTGGTAGATCCTTTCACTTCTTCTAACTTCTGAAGGGGTTTCACCGTTTTCCTGTTGGGAATCTACCAATAATTGAGGAAATTCATCAAAATCAGCATCCGAAACTTGGTCACTGTCATTGCTAGTGTTGTAATTTTGACGTAAAACACGTTGGGACTGTACCATGATGTTATTCAAAGGAGGTGGATCAGGATACGCCATGTTCTTATTATAGGCTGATTTATCCCTATGGAATTTCCGCTTCTTGGTCTCATTGATTTTATTTAATAAAGAATTAATACTGATAAAGATGCGCCCATAGTCATATTCATAACTGTGAAAATCTTTGTCATCTTTTATTTCTTTCTCGAGTATTTCTAATTGAGTTTTCAAGTCAACACTTTGGTTATTATAAGCACCTATGAGCAATTCCAAAAAGTTCAATCCTTGCTGGTTAAAAAACTGAATTAGTTGTTTATGAAAAACAGAATCTTTTATAACACCAGAGGGGTACTTCCATTGTCTTAACCCCTTAGGTACGATACTGTGGTTTATACATTCGCGGAAATACATTGTTTCCGCTTGCAGCTTTTTATATTTTAAAAGAGCCCCATCAAATTCTTTTAACTTAGAAACAATGCTGTTATTGTTGGTATGTCCGTTATGTTCAAATTTCCAATTTGCGAGTTGTTGTAGAACATGTTGTCAGAGGCTTTAATAAACTCATGCAACAAGGGTAACTGGTTACTGGACAAATGAGTTCTTAGCCTAGGTGAAACACCCCCATTATTTGCACTTAGCCCTTGTCTTGTAGGTTGTGCATTAGGGATATTGTCCATTGTATTAAAAGATGTGTTTCGTTGTTCTGAACCATTTTCATCTTGTGCAGACCTCAAAATTAATGGGGTCTGCTGATTACAATAGATACATGGAATCTATGTTGTCTTCGGACAACTATGAAGTTATTTCCAGAAATGAGCTTAACCAAGCTCTGTTGAAAATTAAGAATACCTTAAACGATTTATTCATAGATGGAAGTCTTACTTCAGACTTATACCATTATTTGGATATGGTAGCTCCCCGTACTCCTGTTATGTTTGGAGTTCCTAAACTCCACAAAGGACTGAACAACCCTGCCTTTAGACCCATTATTGATGGCAGGCAATCGATTACATATGCCTGCGCAAAATGGGTGGACAACAAACTGAAAGGAATTTTGAAGACAGAGCCACAGATTTGTATTGACTCGTGGCATGTACTAAAAAATCTTAATACAATTCCCTTTCAAGATGAGTACAAGTTTATCACGGCGGATGTTACTTAATCTGTACACCGTTATCCCACAGGACATTGGTCTTGAATGGGTTAGAGATTTCCTTTTGTTTAAGCATCTTGATGGCACAGATATTGATTTGATTATCTTATTGTTGGAAATAGTGCTGAACAATAATTATTTTTTGTTTAAAAATAAAATTTACTTGCAAAAGACCGGGGTAGCGATGGGCTCCCCATGTGGAGGCACATTCGCAAACTCAGTCATGGCGTTCTGGGAACGCACTTACTTGTTTAATAACAGTGCATTTAAACAAATAGCCATTTGGTACACTCGGTACCAAGACGACATTTTCATGATTGTTAATGGAAGTGACGATGAAGTAAAGAACCTAATGCAAAGTATGAACTCTTTCACTACCTTTTTGGATTTTTCTTTTGTTTTGGAAAGTGAATCAATTAACTTTTTAGACATTTCAATTAGTAAAGATCTGCTTAAGAAATGTTTTGTTACTAACATCTACAGAAAAGAATTGTACAGTAATTCACTTTTACATTTTACTAGTAACCATCCCTATTTCCAAAAAAGAGGCATTGTGAAAGGTCAACTGGTTCGTGCCTCACGTATGTGTTCAGAAGATCATCTGTTTTATGAAGAATGTGCACTTTTAAAACAAATGTTTTTAAATAGAGGGTATCCTAGTAAGCTTTTAGACAATGTGATGAAGGAAGTACAACAAAAATGTCAAAATGGTTTACTAGCACCACTTTTATTACATCATAACACTGTCATGCAAGTGCACGATTTAAGTACAACATTGGCTAATGAGAGACCTGATTTGGAAATTATTAATAATAATTTTATAAACTACAAATCTTGTCTATCTACCGAATATAACGAACAGATATTAGAATTTAGAAATATTGTCAGGAAACAGAAGGAGTCACCACGTAAAAACCAATACCTCCGTTTGTAGCAAGGAATAAAGTAACGTTTAATATAAAATAAAATGAGCGCTTTCGCATAGTCAAGCTATGCTTCTTTAGATTAAATTACATATACAAATGGATCTTGAAGACTGTCATGTTGCTCAGAGTGAAATCTAGCTGGCTAACATTCATTGTATATGAAGACATTGTAGTTGTTTTAGTCTGGAACGGGAATGAAACACTGTTACCGTCTATAATTTCTGTTGGAATATGTCATAGGATTTTTATATCAGTTATCCTATAGGACTTCCGTGATTGTTAGATATGATGTTTCACATTTTTTATACATTTTTATACATTTTTTATATGTTTGTATACATTTTTCAATATTTTTTACATTTCCATATTCTTATGCACTAAGAGTGTTATGAGCACTTTAAATGCTGCGAGTTTTAAATGCTGCAAGTTCTAAATTTTAAATGCTGAAGTTTCGGTAATTACTTTGATTAATTGTATCAATTAAGGAGCCCGCCAAAAATGTTTCTTTATATATAAATAAGATCCATTTGTATATGTAATTTAATCTGAAGAAGCATAGCTTGGCTATGCGAAAGCGCTCATTTTATTTTATATTAAACGTTACTTTATTCCTTGCTACAAACTGAGGTATTGGTTTTTACGTGGTGACTCCTTCTGTTTCCTGACATTGTTTACCAGTTTCTCACTTGTCGGAAGGCGTCTTTGAGTACCAACAGCAGTTCTTACCTACGAATTTCTCTGTTACCAGCGTGCTGTTATTGGTTCTACACATGGATTCGACTGACATCGAATTAGATTTTCGACCAGAGACGAGGGAGGTCGTGATACCAGCTTGGGAATCTCTTCTGCACTGCAACACCAACCCTTTATTGACTCTGGAACTCTCTAATAACTCCACATCCGTGAACACCACAAGTAACGGTGAGATGTTAACTGAGTTTAATACCCTTTGCAAAACTTTTCAAGATGATTTATATAAACTGCAGAGGTATGCCTGGCAGCGTTTACACCTTGAGGCATGTCTCCATTTCAAGGTTATACCTCGCGGCATGCGAGTATTTTGCATGCCGACATATGGGGAAAGCCACCCCATATTGTTACGAAAATGGCAAGACCTAAACATAGGTTTAGGATTTAATTACATCAGATTGCTATTAGAATATTTCGCTCCTTTGGAGACGGAACTCAGGGGCAAGATAGACTTGCAACAACGTTATTTCAATGAGTTTTATACAACGGAATATTTCCAACAAAGATTAGACAATGTACGATCACAAGTGCACTTGTTCAGTGAAAGACTCAGGCAAATAAAACAAAGAAAGCTTGTTAGAGACTCAAATGACTTTGCCGTCGGCCAGATATTTGTTTGGCCAAGAACTGCACATTCTTCTGCCACGACTGAGGCTGTGACCTCTTTCAATACAGCAGCTATACATTCTACAGCTGCAGAAGTTAATGTTGTACCATCCACTCCGATTGTAAATAATTCCCATTCTATTGACACTCCGTCCTCTTCTGCCTTGAACAGCAGCTCTTTAGGAAGCAATATTGTTAACAATACCCCCCTTCCTAATCAACAAGCCGATAAAAACCATATAACATCTGGGGCTAGACCTAAAGATACAGCAAGCACATCTACTCATTTTTTACCGTTTCCCGTCAAACAACAAGCGGCGTGGAGAGGCCGCTCCAACAGCAGGGGGCCCCGCAAGAGGAAGGGCTCAGAAGAAAAATATGGACAGACGAGAAAACAAAGGAACTAAGTGACTTAGTCTGTAATTTATCAGATTTTCCATTGTCAGACTCTACTGTCACACTTCTCAACAAAGGACTAAATTTTATACCCTCTCAAGTCAGTCAACTAAGTGAGACTTTGATAGATCTTAGATTATTCTGTCGTAATGTGGCCTTAAAGTTATTCTTCAAAGAAAATACTGCTATACAGACAGATGCCATTAAAGAGTTTTTTAAACGAAAAAGCAGTTATATGCCACCCATTCCACACAGCTTGGAATGCTTTTCCAAACTATGTGAAAAAGATATTTATGATTATTATGTTAAAAATCACAAAAGATGTAATTTTTTCAATTTGACAGAACAAGAGCAAAGATCACTTAATCAACTGAAAAGTGATCCAACAATAACCATCAAACCTGCAGATAAGGGCGGGGCGGTAGTATTGCTTAACACCACTGAATATGTAACTACCATGACATCTATGCTTGCTGATACTGATACATACACTTTAGTATCTAAGGCTTTTGTTGATAACATCATTAAGAGAATACAGGCAGACTTATATGACCTGTTACTTTGTGGGCAAATTAGCTGTGAGACCTATGAGTGCTTCATGATTGAATCTCCTATGATACCAATTATAAAAGGCCTGCCCAAAATACATAAAAACGTTACACCTGTGCCGATGAGACCCATAGTAGACCCTTATAATAATATATTTCATATTGAGGCTACTTAAGGCAGTTTTAGATTATAACTTGACTCTCAGTGAGTCTTCGCTGCATTATATTTCTGCCGATTTCATTTACATTGTTTATTCTATTTATACTGCCTATTTTAGATGTCTTAGACATATTTTGTTAATAAGAGATATACTTTATTGAGCTTTGACATGTAATGATTGATTGTACCTTTGGCAGTTTATTTGATTTCATGCTGATATTATATATTTTCTTTTCTCCCTAAGATTCCTGACAGCCTGGGTTATTGTAAAAGTACATATGAATTTGTTGCACTATGATACACCTTAGGAACACGATATATTAATCCTTTTTGGAACGCATGTTGAGACCGATGGTAAATGCAATTCCCAATATATTATCAGATTCTTATCAATTGATTCAATCCTTGAGAGACTTTAAACTTGACAAAGATGTCTCTAATTATCTGCTAGTAACGATGGATGTAGTCAACTTATTTACATGCATACCAAATGAGTTAGGACAGCAAGCCATAAATGATTTATTACTCAGCAAATCCCAATACACTAAAAACAGACAGATACTGATCAATTATCTACTTGAGATAGTACTCAATAACAATGTTTTCATATTTAAAGATACATTTTACTTACAGAAGTGGGGGGTTGCTATGGGCACCCCCTGCGCCAACAGTTATGCAAACCTTGTAGTATATGAGTGGGAAAGCAATCATCTGTTTAATCATATTCTTTTTAGCAATGTTAAACTCTATAAAAGGTTTGTGGATGATGTACTCTTTGTGTGGGAAGGCAATCAGAACGACTGCATTAATTTCATAAGAGACATAGAAACCACGAGCCCTTTCCTCAGGTTCACTATTGAAACCTCGAGTTTAGAGATTAATTTTTTAGACCTAACTTTAAGGTTCAATACAGATAGACGAATCAGTACTTCACTCTACAGAAAACCAACCTGGAAGAACTCTCTATTAAAATTCGAGAGCATGCATCCTAGGCATACTTTTTCAGGTATTGTTACTAGTCAGCTCAACAGAATATCAAAAATCTGTACAAATGAAGTTGATTGTCTGCGAGAAGTTGCATTGTTAGAACAGCTACTTAAAGATAGAGGTTACAACAACAATCTGATCAGGGACTGCAAACAGCAGGTATTAGGTACCCCACTCAATACGCATACTTCGACACAAGGTTTTCATCAGTCTTTCCATCGTAAAAACAAAAAGCAAGGCCATGTAGAAAAAACATCATTTCTGTTGAAATACACGAGTGATGTATTCAATATCCAGAAAATAATTAAAAAGAACTGGAATATATTAAACATGGACCCGCATACCATACAGATAGTTGGCACACATCCTACTTTTAGTTACAAAAATTGTAATAATCTTAAACAAATCTTATGTACAGATAAACATAACATCATTAATAAGGATATGACTCTACTTAAGAGAGGGACTTTCCCTTGTGGTAAATGTCACATGTGTCCACATATTTCCAGGGAACAAGCCTTTGAACATCCTCATGGACTATATGTTTTCAAACCAAATAATTTTCATAACTGTGATAGCACAAATCTTGTATATCTTGCCACATGTGAATGCTGTCCAGCGTTCTATGTGGGTCTCACCAAACGGAGACTCAGAGATAGAATATATAACCATCTCTACGATATCAGGAAGAAGAATGAGCAAAATGCACTTGCCAAGCATATCAATGAGTTTAACTCACATTATTTTTCCTTTAAAGTATTACAAGCACTGAGAAACAATGTCAGAGGAGGAGACAATATCAACCATTTAGCTTGCATGGAATTAAAATGGATACTTTTATTGAAAGCACATGCTGATCCTGGGATAAACCAATATCTATCCATAAAGCCCACTTTAAATAATAGACCCTTATAATAATATATTTCATATTGAGGCTACTTCAGGCAGTTTTATATTATAACTTGACTCTCAGTGAGTCTTCGCTGCATTATATTTCTGCCGATTTCATTTACATTGTTTATTCTATTTATACTGCCTATTTTAGATGTCTTAGACACATTTTGTTAATAAGAGCTATACTTTATTGAGCTTTGACATGTAATGATTGATTGTACCTTTGGCAGTTTATTTGATTTCATGCTGATATTATATATTTTCTTTTTTCCTTAAGATTCCTGACAGCCTGGGTTATTGTAAAAGTACATATGAATTTGTTGCACTATGATACACATTAGGAACACGATATATTAATAAATCTGCTAAGAGGTCTTTACGATAGAGACACTCCTTCATAGAGCACCTTTAAAGTCTAATTTTTTTCACAAATAAGGTTCCGCTACCACGGATCTACCTCCTTTTTAAAAAAATATGTACGTTATGGACACATTTTAACAACATATCCTAGGATATATTCTCTAGATGGTTAACGTCAGGATTTTATGTTTATGTGGAATTTAGTTAAGCAGACCACAAAATGCAGACTGAAAATTTAGTTATGACAGCAGATTTTATGATCGTTGTTACTGTCGCTAAACAATTTTTATAATGTTTTGTCATGATACCTGTACTTTGTACATTAGACGTCTTGAAGACTGTCATGTTGCTCAGAGTGAAATCTAGCTGGCTAACACTCATTGTATATGAAGACATTGTAGTTGTTTTAGTCTGGAACGGGAATGAAACACTGTTACCGTCTATAATTTCTGTTGGAATATGTCATAGGACTTTTATATCAGTTATCCTATAGGACTTCCGTGATTGTTAGATATGATGTTTCACATTCTTTATATATTTTTTATATATTTTTTATACATTTTTCTATATTTTTTACATTTCCATATTCTTATGCACTAAGAGTGTTATGAGCACTTTAAATGCTGCAAGTTTTAAATGCTGCAAGTTCTAAATTTTAAATGCTGAAGTTCCGGTAATTTAATCTGAAGAAGCATAGCTTGACTATGAGAAAGCGCTCATTTTATTTTATATTAAACGTTACTTTATTCCTTGCTACAAACGGAGGTATTGGTTTTTACGTGGTGACTCCTTCTGTTTCCTGACATTGTTTACCAGTTTCTCACTTGTCGGAAGGCGTCTTTGAGTACCAACAGCAGTTCTTACCTACGAATTTAGAAATATTCTGAATATAAACTGGGAATTAATTTTGCAGGATTCCCAATGTAGTGAAATCTTAGGTTCAAAACCCTTAGTGGTCTTCAAAAGAACACCATCTCTTAAAACATTATTGGAACGTCCCTTGCAACAACACAAAACCAAGAAAGAGATGTTTAAATGTGGACATTGCAATTATTGCAAGCACATTCAAACTGGTTCCACATTTTATATTAAAGGAGAAAAATACTACATTAACGATAAATATAACTGTCAAACAGAAGGTGTGGTTTATGTAGCAATCTGCCAATCATGTAATGTCTTCTATTTTGGCAAAACCGAACGCCCCCTCAGGCAACGTATATATGAACATTTATACGCTATTGCCAAGAACAACACCATTAACGCCTTGGCGAAACATATTTCAGAGAATAGAGACCATAAATTTCTATGTTTAGTGGTTCAGCAAATTAAAAAAGATCCAAGAGGTGGTCCTTGGAATTTGCTGCTAGAAGAACAAGAGTTGCTATGGCAACTGAAGACAAATGCACAAGTTTTTCCAGGTATTGTTTTTCTTTTGAATGCTGGCCTTCATATTAATCATTAATTACTTAATTGATAAATTGATCATTGATGATGTCACTTTTTAAGTGGGTATATTAGGTTGCTTTTTATTTGTACCAGTTGTGTTCTGATGAAGTCGGATTAAAGATGAAACCTAGGTAAACTTGTGGCATTTGTTTCATTTCTTCAGCTGGTTGCTTCCTGGAGTCCATTTGCTGGTGTTTTTTCATTTATGATATCACAGGTGTCATGGGTGACTACTACAGGGGAATATGTCCTCCATCAACATTGCTACCTCCTGTACTGTGAGCATTCAACAGACATGGACCCACCTTCCATTTGCGTGCGTATGATTGCTTAGGCCAATGTTTTGCACGGGGGCCAGCAAAGGCTTAGCTATGTACATATGTGTTGTGTGTGTGGTCCATGCACACATCCACTACAATCACATGTTTGACATATCCAAACATGTGTGCTCGTTGGTGTACAGCAACAGTCATCTGTCACAGCTGTGTAAGACCTGGGGTCCCTGGTATGTCTTGAGCTGACCTGGTCATGTATAGTGGTATACTTGCAATGCATAACACCTGTTGGAACCCTGTCAGTACATGTGTACCCTGCACAGTTGCTGTAGACCTCTGTACAGTCCACTGGTCATGTGTCACACGGTGTTGTGGTAATGTATGGCTGTCTACTGCTGCAGCAATGACATGGTGATGTCTCGAGGGCTACAGTGTAGACTGCGGTGTGTTCATTTGGAATCTGCACCTGTGACAGCTGTGATGGCAGCTGAGTGTGTAGTGGTCACTGCATGTGTGCGACCGCTCTGTGCGTGGGGACAGTTATACCTTACTGTGCCCTTCCGTGTCTTGACTCCGTCTGCATGCAAGATGGCCCTTTGCAACTGCTAAGTGTGTGAGCATGCCCAGTACGCTGTTGTGTAGATGGACACACATGACAGTCCCAACTGAGCCCTTGCGAGTTGAGACTCCGTCTGCATGCAAGAAGGCCCTTTGCAACTGCTAAGTGTGTGAGCATGCCCAGTACGCTGTTGTGTAGATGGACACACATGACAGTCCCAACTGAGCCCTTGTGAGTTGAGACTCCATCTGCATGCAAGAAGGCCCTTTGCAACTGCTGTGTGAGCATGCCCAGTACACTGTTGTGTAGATGGACACACATGACAGTCCCAATTGAGCCCTTGCGAGTTGAGACTCCGTCTGCATGCAAGACGGCCCTTTGCAACTGCTAAGTGTGTAGGCATGCCCAGTACACTGTTGTGTAGATGGACACACGACAGTCCCAATTGAGCCCTTGCGAGTTGAGACTCCGTCTGCATGCAAGACAGCCCTTTGCAACTGCTAAGTGTGTGAGCATGCCCAGTACGCTGTTGTGTAGATGGACACACATGACAGTCCCAACTGAGCCCTTGCGAGTTGAGACTCTGTCTGCATGCAAGACGGCGGCCCTTTGCTACTGCTAAGTGTGTGAGCATGCCCAGTACGCCGTTGTGTAGATCGACACACAGTACAGTCCGAACGGACATGTATTACTAAGCGTGTGGCCATGCCCAGTGACACCTTGTGTCGGTGATGTCCCTCTGTGCATGGCTGTTGACATCCTGTATAGCCATGGTAGTCATCCAGGCAACAGATGTCCATTTTCAATGTCACGATGGATGCCTACTAAGTACACACTGGTCGACTATCTTGAAGGGTGTACTGTCTGTGGGGCATCCTGTGACTATGTCATGTTGTCATGGTGCACCGTAAATCTTACATTGCCATGATCACACCACTGCTGTGTGTTTGTCTACGTGTACCGTGGGTCAGTAATATGTCTGTATGCTTTTAGACTGATCACTCTCTATACAATCCCTGTCAACGTCCTTGTCAGTGCGGATGATGACACACACCTAGAAGTATGCCTCTGGGATGGCTGTGTTTGGTAATCTCGGTAGCGCGTTCTGTAAATGCGTCATGCTGTAGTGTGTTAGGGTAGTTAGATGTATGTTTGACTCCCCGCCCTGCCAAGTGTGTGTGTTTGTGCGCATGCTCCCATCTGCCTGGGGACTCAGTCTTGCTTTTAGATGCCTTACATCACAGAAGTTTCCTACCAACGTCTTTGCCTTTGCAGATGATGACACGCACCTAGATGTCTGCCTCTGGGACTGCTGTGCTTAGTAATCTTGGTAGCGCATTCTGTAAATGCATCATGCTGTAGTGTGTTAGGGTAGTTAGGTGTATGTTCGACTACCAGCCCTGCCAAGTGTGTGTGTGTGTGTTTGCGCGCATGCTCCCGTCTGCCTGGGGACTCAGTCTTGCTTTTAGACACCACACACCACAGAAGTTTCCTGCCAATGTCTTTGCCATTGCGGATGATGACACACACCTAAATGTCTGCCTCTGGGATTGCTATGCTTAGTAATCTCGGTAGCGCGTTCTGTAAATGAGTCATGCTGTAGTGTGTTAGGGTAGTTAGGTGTATGCTATACTCCCATCCCTGTCAATTGTGTGTGTGTGTATTTCCAGCTGCATGACAACAGTACATTGCTTTTACAGTATTCACTCTCCATAACATCCATGCGGCATCTTTGCCTTTGATGCTGCTGTCTGCAGGCTAGACGTATGCCTGTGTGAATCATGTGATCCACTGATCACGGTAGCGCGTTCTGTAACTGCTGAATGCTGTTGTGTGGTACAGTGGTTACGTTTGTGTTCTGCTCCCAACCCTGCCATCATGTGTGTGTGTGTGTGTGTGTGTGTGTGTGTGTGTGTGTGTGTGTGTGTGTGTGTGTGTGTGTATGTATCTATCTACATATATATATATATATATATATATATATATATATATATATATATATGTATATAGCTCTATATATGGAATCACTACGTAATACCGAAGCTCACAATACTGAGACTAAAATCCCTAAACCATACATTACCAACATTTTAAAAGCGCGAAATTCAAAATTGCGAAAGTACTACATACATACAGCACACACACAAACATATACACAGCCTCCCCCCATAACCAAACAAACCACCCTACACTAAAGATAAGCAGGGGGGGCTTCGCAACCCTGCACCCCCTCATGTGGGAGGCTATCCCCCCACACCCCCCGACTTTAATACTCCAATTCCGAGATCGCACAGACATACACACAAGGCAAACTCACACCCACACATTATAGCCCCTCACACACACACACACACACACACACACACACACACACACACACACACACACACACTAAAGCCCCTCACAAACACACTTACACACATACTTACCTGAACCGCAACACCAGAAGCGCTAACTCAAAATCCCTTACCATCAGGATTTTGAATTTCGCGCTTCTGGTCTTTCGGTAATATGCGATTTCGGCTACATGGTCTCGAGCATTTGAAATTCGAGATTTCAAACGTTCGAGATTTAGTAGTGTTCCCCTACATAGATATATATATATATATATATATATATATATATATATATATATAGATATGTATGTTGGGATTATCACTCTTGAATGTGCTGCATTATCTGTACGTGAACACCTTGGATGTATGTACATCTGCTATGGCTCTGTGATAGTGCACATACTGTGTGCTGTAGTGATCGTGGGTTATACATGTGTAGTGACCGGTTATTGTGTTGCTGGGTATTACACGGGCATTGGAAACAATGTTAGTACAGCACCTTTGAATGGTCGTATGCAGATTTCGGCAACAGTCAGCAGTGGTTATTACAATGGAGTGTGAGTATGGCTCATATCCATCTGTAGTAACAGACAATTCTATGCACCTCAGGTTAACATTACAGACTCACATTTATCCACAGGTTGTGGTACAGATCCCAGGACTGTATGTGTATACATTGACAGGTGCAGGACTGGGTTGTGTTGGATGCATGGAGGGGTGTCCATGGCCAGTAATGGGGATCTCTACAGTCTGGCAGGTACAGTCTGTGACTGTCTCACAACCTCCTGTATATGGCTGACACATGCTGTACCTGTGTATATGCAGACACACACACTTACCACAAACAGCTACGGCTATCACATACACAAACCCATTGTACCACAATTGGACCATGCAATAACCGTTGTCCCTCACACACACACACCTACATGTACATTGGATGGCTCAATGACAGCTCTGGAAATGTTAACACCACACCCTGTGCATATGATGTCACCTGTGCCACCACCTTTGATGTGTAACATTGATGCAGGATCTGACTAACCTGGTGCTGCTGCACACGGTGGCTTTATTCCACTGTATTGATGTTAGCATGCTGTTAACACACAGTGTGTTACTTCCAGGTGTATATCAGCAGACATGATGCATTGCAGCTATGACCATCACTGTAGCATAGTTTACAGCACTGTTACTTCTGATGATGTATTCTCCATCCATGTGCCATTTCACTGATGTGTGTAGTATTGGCAGCATGTGTGTCTGTGTGTGCAGTACGTGTGTGATGTGTGTAGTACACATGTATACATGCTTACAAACGCATACACGACATTGCACAGGCTTCACCATTCATACACTAGCTTACTCGTTCTTCCACACTCCACACGCGCACACGGGCTAACACATTTGCACACATGCTTACTTGGTCTTACTGGCACGCATGGGCTCAGACACACTGTGGGCAGGTTTGCAGGTCACATCGGTGGTATCCATGGCGTACACTGTCAGTCTCCTGATGTGCCCTAGGATAGCTCATGACACGCCTCTTCCACTGAGTACTGACAGCACACATGTGACACTGCTCCGGTGAGGTTACAGTGTTTTATACATACACACTCATGTTGTCACCTGTCTTCTACTCTAATAGTCCCCTTAACCTACACTACACTGTAGAGGCTTGGCCCATATGGCATGACATGTTGTGATTCACTATCCTCAGCCTCACTTGCCTCACATTGCCTACAAATGCTTTGTTACATCTCTGACAGAGCGCTTCCACACATAAGAACCAGTACGCAGTAGCCATGTTGTCTCCAGCTTGCCATTCATCTGCATGGCGTACTAACATCTAACTAAACCTACATTTTGTATGTATATTATACATATGTCTTGTTTTGAAGTGTAGCGCGTTCTCGTGGTGCTGCGCTACGCTTCCACACCAGGGATCGGGGGAGGACAACTACTGGTTTATTGATATCCAATGGACAAAGCTGCCACTGGCCTTGGACTTGGACATTGGCATGCTTCTTCGACTGTATTCATATTGTATTTGCAGCTGTCATTGCTCCATTTAGCAATGTGCAGATTGTTAGTCGCATAACATCCGGGTACATTTCTGCACATAACTCTGCTCTTGCACGGACAGCTTACTGTTTCATGTATTGCGTAATTACATCATTTGCATAACTTACACATACAAATGGGGTATGTTGCAAATCCCAACATTGTCCGTGCAATGTTCATGTTACGGGCGGTCTTGCATGCCCCTACGGGTGTTTGCTGAATAGCCTGGCAGTCATCTTTCCTTGCTGTACTCTCACTCAATCCATACACACTGGAGGCTTCGTGTATCATGGCCTAGGCTTTGCTATGTGCTATGTCTATTTGTGGTGTATGCATGGCTGTGGGTATGTCCCACTGTCATTATTGGTAAAGGTGACGCTCTATAGGTACTTCATGTAGACTGCTGTGTCATTTGGCATGTCAGCACATACCTGCGGCCAATACTGAACTTCCTACTGCAGCGCTTTTCATACCTTCTGAGTTATCTTGCGGTCGATAATGCTGTTTCCTCAGACATGTATCTGTTTCTGATCATACCTATCAACCTCCTAGAGCAAAACATCTGTACAAAGCCTAACATGATAGGGGGACAAATAGGGGAAGATTCTACATATTGCTCTTACAAATGTAGATAGTTGACAGTATAATAGGTTTTGCATTAGTATGACCTTTCTGAGGAATTTGGGGTCTTAAACTCATATGTTTATCATTATTTAATGATGACAGTTCTCAGGTATTTGGCAGACAGGTACAGATTGTAAGAGGAACACACCACACATATGAGGCATACATCTTCACATTCGTACAGTTGTGAGGTATGTTTCTGACACTGGAAATCAATTTTCTTACACCAATACACACAATACATGGCGCCATCACAGGCCAGTTGCCATTACATTCCTATTGCAGGACACACCCACCCAGAGGGTTATATTCCTCACACAGGCCAACAGGTGCTTATCCACACTAATTATTCTATCATGTACCTTATGTGTATGCCGGTATTTGCATTTTCCGTCAGTGGCAGAGCTCACGTACGAGTATGGGGGCCTGGACAATATATCGGTGACACTGCATGACACCCTGAGGAACACATGTCTTTTGAGTCTATTAACCTTCCACATTGACTTTCACAGGGCATATGTTGTCATTCACATTTGTGAAAATACATGCTTTTGACTTGTACATGTTTTGTCATTTGTCCTGACGTCTTTCTTCTCACCTGTCCACCTAGTATCACTAGTTCTGTACATTTAATTAGGAAGGGTTACCTTCATACCTCTCACCTGTACACATTATGGGTAAATGATTCTGTTACATTTGTCATGATAATGTGCCTTTCTGGTCAATTGCTGGCAAGGCATGACGGACTGTGCGGTTAGGTAATCATGACTGACATTTCTATTTCATGATTACTAACTCTCATAACATTCATATTCCTGACTACGCAATTATTCTATCAATGTTCTGACTTTGTCTGGGGTATATTTAATATAGTCCCTATTTGTCTTTTGTGTACTATGCCTTAGTCCAGCTGTCTTATTCTGACATTTTGGCAGGTATGGTTACCATCTTGGTTGTACGCATATCCATCCATGATAATCGCCTGCATGACACTGATATAGGTCCCTACATCTTCCCCCAATGGTTTACACAATATCCAGTAGATGGGTTGCACCTTTTTGGAGAATATAGGCATGTGCTGTACCCACATAGGTATATTGATCACTCCCATGGGCGTACCTAATAGATCTGTGCCAACCAACACCTTGGCCCATTTCTGCATACCCATGATTCCCATACCTGACACCCCTCCACAGTACCCATTAGACATGTTTAATGTGAGTGATAATAAAGTGTGAGGACACTTCTGAGCACTCCCCACTCTGCGGATATCAGGTCGTACATCATACATTCTATTGACCCATGTGTTATTACCCTTGCACCTGCTACTGTTGCATGTACACCTATATCGTAGTTGCACTTGTGACATTTTTTGCATCAATGACGGTTCACCCTTCATACAGGATCAATTTTTGCGGTCCTGCAAAGGACACCTATATTCATGTTTAACGTGTAGAACTTACAGGCCCTGTCACACTGGTACATTCTGGGCAATGGTTTGGAAAGCATTGGTGCATTCTCCTTTCTTGCATGTCTGTCTGTCTATCCATAATAGCTATACCGTGACCTTTTATGTACATGTGTTATATGTACAGGGACATATGTTTGTTGTGTATATATCTATTAATGTATTGTGTGTGTATATATATATATATATATATATATATATATATATATATATATATACATATATATATATGTACATATATACATATGTCTGTACATTCCTCATCTCATAATTTGCTTTGGTTTATGTCTGTGGATATATGTGTATATATATCTCCATATCATACCTTTCAACTGTACAGATTTCCGCTGCATGTACAGCTGTTTTCCTCTTATCTTTGGTCCATTTTTCATAAATTTGTGTCTGTCTGGCAAGTTAGTGGCATATCATTAAAGACTGACATTGGTAAACAATGACAAACATTTCAGGTTATGACTTCATACCCTTCAGAGAATCCATGCTAGTGACAAACCTGTTATTCTATCCACTTTCTATGTTTGTTAGGGCAATATCTGGGCATTGTCCTTATTTGTACCAGTTGTTGTCATGGTTTTGTCCGGTTTTGTACTTTACGGGGTTAACAGGTATGAGCCATGTACATAGAATGTGGGGAAAACACCATTCATTTTCTATTCTGTGAGCGGATTACACACGCGCAGGCGCACTTGCATATCCCTATTGTGGGTTACATATGTTTCATAGATAATTGTGCTTACGTGAACTTTCATAATTCTGACCTTAACAGTTACATATCTGTATTCTGGTTTATGGACTGCTGCGAAACACACATTCACCTTTACATATTTAAATGTGTGCACAGCACAAACGCATTCATTACACTTTCATGTTATATGTGGCAGTGGTCGTAGGTCAACTGGGACTGCATTCATGTTGGCCGGATTCTGGAACTACTATTCTATTGGTGTTCTCCCTCATTGATCTGCATACCCATAGTACTTAGCTACATCAACATATGCCTCACCGCTTCACCTACAACACAGGCATCCATTCTCCTGCTGGGAGAAATGCGGTACTACATATTACACATTCCCTATTGCCTACTGCTGTGGACTCCGGCTGCATTGTTAATCACTCCGAGGATATGCAGAACACCAAGGCATATAGTCCAGCCACATACAGGTCTTTTATTGTTAGGGTGTTCATGTAGTGATCTGGGTTTAGGCTTGTCCACCTGGTGAACAGAACTTCCCTGGCCAAGTTGAAATGTCAGACGAAGCATATGGACAGGGATTATCTCCCTATTTTGAAGTTTTACCTGTGTTTATAGACACAGGTGTTTGGGCACCTGTCAGCAGCTTATTCTGTTGGCAATACATATTATGGGTGGGGTTGTTTACAGTCCATACTCCACGGTGAGGGGTGTTCCCATTCACATTTGACTATTACCTGTATACAGTCATACGTGGATTATTATTTTGGACATGAAGTGACTACAGGTATGCAGTTGTACATTACACAAATGTGAAGGGCTGTTACTGTAAATATGTACGGACCATACCTCTCAACCTCTTAGAGCACCAAACATGCACAAAACCTACACGATGGGGGGACAGTTAGGGACACATTTTAACGATTGCTCTTACAAGCTTAGAACATTGATAGAATACTAGGTTTTGCATTAGCATGACTTTTCTGAAGGTTGTGGAGTCTTAAACTCAGGATATTTCTCATTATTTAGTGACGTCAATCCTCATCTATTTACCACACTGGTGCAGATTGTCGGAGGCACACAACAACACTATGGGGCGAACCTCTGGTCATTCTTAGGGTTGCCACCTTTTCAAATGCCCACAGTGGGACATGTTCTGTAGACATGTCAGATTTTCCAGGACAAAACATACCTACAGCCGTGCGTAGTATGGAACGTAACCTTTTTTGCATATATAATAGCTTATTCTAGTAACATTTGAATTGCTTATGCTATGTCACATAACATATAGAAGTTTCATATATAAGATAACTGTTTTATGCGACTATTAAAGAAAATTAGGAAATAACTTTGTCCTAAACTCTCAGGACATTTGCTATGTCATGATTTTTTTCACAGGACACAACTGCCTACAGAGGGACTGTTACTCGCAAAGTGGGACAGGTGGGGACCCTAGTCATTCTGTGAATATCCAGACAGCTGAGTGGTATGGCACGGACCTCTGTAATACGCTGTTGTGTTCTGGCACAGCAGTAGCTCAGTATTAAAGACTGCAGTTGGAACGTGCTGACAGACAGTTGGGTTTCAGAGTTCATACTCCAGACATTAATGCCAGTGTGCAAACTGTTATTCTATCAAATGTCTATGTTTCTATGAGCTATCTTTACAGATTGTCCCTGTTTTTGGAACTTTGTCTCACTTATATTCATGGCTCTGAAAAGATATCTTGCTCACACAGGTTGACAGGTATGGTCGGTCACGACTGCACACAGTCAGTGTCCCTCACACTTGATCAGGGTTGACCTGTTTACGTCAGTGTCTTCCTCACCCTCATGCCATTTTCCACTTTGCAAATGTTTGCATTATATTCTCCCTCCTATTCGTGTCTAGACACTTGTGTCACGGGAAGGTATTTTATCCTGGGTGGTAGGTTATGCATGCCCACTTAGGGCTGGACAGTGTCATGGACCTCCATTGCACATTCTGACTTGTGTCCAGATATCTACTGGATTGGACATCATGTCGTCATACCCATTCTACTATTTACACAAGTTGGTAATCCCATGAGGGAATCCCAAAAATTGGACTAGACCAAAACAAGTTAGATAATGAAGATTTTTGTGGCTTCACGAAAATGTGCAGGGGGTTTTACATGCAGGGGATACATGGTTTGCAATCCTGACACTGCCTTGGGTGACAGTACCTACTACATATGCGTAGGGGTTACTGTGTGTAGCTGTGTCTGCAACAAACCAGTGGACCAAGTACGGCTGGATTTGGTGAACGTTCTGGTATGGTGGCAGGTTGTGTGTTGTGAAGGGTATGCTGGGTAGGCCATTATGCATCCAGGTGTGTTGCGTTTGTTATGGCCATTTCCATCAGGACCCATCTGTGGGTATGTGATGGTGACGTATCTATACATTTGTCTCGCACATTTCCATATTCATGTTTGTGGGATTGTGTTCTACACTATGGCTTGTCTGCTTGTCTTGCAGCTGTTTCTACATGTGATTGTGTTTCTTTCCACTTCACCCACTGCCCCCTCATACACCTCCAGTTTACCTTTTCTGCATACAACACAGTACCGCCTTTGAAGAATTTACCATTAAACACCCACCCCTCATACGTGAATTCCTCACACCCCATAGAGCACTACTTTGGTTGTTGGCCCATGACATGGCCAGAGTTACACATTGAATATCCTACATGTGTCGGGTACCTTTATGGTTGTGTGGACTACCCTGCCATGTTTGCTTTCCACATGCTATACCTCACACACATAGGTACACGCCCATACTTCACTTTCATTACTTGGTTGGTGTATCCGGATACTACCCGTTCAACTGTGTCACATACACGTTCGGATTATACAGCTGCTTTCCGGATTTTGCCAGCCTGTTGTACTCATTGGTAGGATGGCACCTTTTCCTATGTCCAAGCTATTCCTTACACATGTCCGACTGTTGTGGACAATGCCTCCCCACAGTCGATGGTTGTGTTTCCACCTTTTTAATTGGCCACAGTGTGACATAGGGTTACCACCTGTCCCACTTTGCGAGGGACAGTCCATCTTTGGGCAGTTGTGTCCTGACATGTAATTGTAAACATGGCAAATGTCCTGAGATTTTAGGACATAATTATTTCTTATATTTTATGCAATAGTTGCATTAAACAGTTATTCTGTATCTGAAATACCTAAATGTTATGAGAAACAGAATAAGCAACTAAAATGCTACAAGAATACGCTTTTCTGTAGGCAAAACAGTTACGTTCTGTTCTTTGTACTGGCCGTGGGTATGTGTCAGCCTGTAAAATCTGATGTCTGTACCAAACATGTCCCACTTTGGCCATTTGAAAAGGTGGCAACCCTAATGTGACATTTGCGGTGAACACAGCGTATTTTACTGGCCGACACATACCCACGGTCAATTTGGCAGATAGAACTTACAATTCTTGCCTATATCTAAGCTTATTCTTGTAGCATTTCTGTATCTTATTCTGTTTGTTATGACATTTATGTAATATACATTCAGTGACATATGTTTAATGCAACTATTGCATGACATCTACAGAAGAATTATGTCATATATTCTCTGGACATTTGCCAGTTTTACATGTTTGTGTCAGGACACATTTGCCCACAGAGGGACTGTCGCTCGCAAAGTGGGACAGGTGGTAATCTTGGTCGATGGTACAGATCATACTGTTCCTTTTGGCCTACATGTGTCCGTATTGTTATGGCTGTTTATATGCTCCTTCTGTTTCGTTTACATGCATATGCTATTTCCTATCACATTTGGTATGTGAAATACGGACATACCTTTTGTATGTGACTATTACATGACTTGTGGGATATGATTCAGACATACGGTCACTACATATATCTACATTTCTCCTCAAGTATTTTGTTATGGACACATCTGCACAGCTATGTTCCCTCCCTCACTTTATGGGTCAGCTGGTGACCCTCTCCATTGGACTGGACATACCTACTGGTGGCGCGCTAACATATGATACGTTTCACTTCCACATGGTATAGCTATCAACACTATGTTGGACTATGGGCACACGGTTTTCATGTCATTTGTTCAAGGGTAGGGACCCATTATTCCCTACCATGCATTTGTGTTTGATTCTTCATTTTCTGTTCACAGGGACTATGCTTTGCATACGTTTCAGTATCCACGGACACTGATAGGTACGATTACTATTGCTGGCAGAATATAATATTCAGCAGTTTAGGTTGCTCCTCGACAGCCGACATTGACACGCCTCCCTGCGCAACTTAGATACGCCCCTTGCACTTGCGCACGTTTCCTATGCACGTGGCTGTGGTGGCTGCGCACCTTCATTAATATGCATATGGAACGACTACTCCATATATACGCCGCACGGCCGGTGCAAGCCTTACACCGGCCTTGCACCGAGCTTCATGAATCCCAGGGTTCATCATTACTACACTGAGTGCATACACAGCTGATGACACAGGTTCATAAATTTCACAATTTATGATCTTGATGTATACATACAAGTATTTGAAATGACAGATACACCTGTATTTGAACCCAGTACCATGATGTGACCCAAAACAAAATACCATCAATGCCTTTAACAGATAGTGCTACAGAGTCAGTTGAGTAGCAGGTATATTTTGCACGTTGTATAGATAATTGCACAGTAAATTGCTGTTGGATATACCTGTTACTTAAGTAAATCAATTAATAATAATGAAATGCCTGTTATTCTGTCATGTTTCTAAGTTTGTAAGAGCAATATTTACAACATGTCACTTTAGTGATGGCCCTTTCTCCTCCCATTGTGTATGATTTTGTCCAAATATATTGCTTTACCATATTGACAGGAATGTTCTTATTTAATTAATATTTTGTCAGCCTTGCTGAGCAATGCTGCACAGTGCACAACATCGCACAAACACGCTTTATTGAGAATATGTGACAATTAGTATTGATTGTTTAAAATACATTTATTAATTAACTAAGCCTGTGGCTGGATGGGTTAATGCATTGTTGATGAAGTAGCATGGTACTGGGTTTGAAATCGGGTGTCAGCATTAGTTTTGCAAGTGTGTCTGATACTTTTACAAACATTCACTGTTCCTACTGCCTTTTACCATTGCTTAGTGGTGCACCATCACTCAATGATTCTTTAAAGAAAAGAAATGGGGGAAGCTAGGAAAGTTTTGAAATGGGGAGCAAGCAGGGGGAAAACAAAGTGAAAGGAAGGCAGGTATGTGCAGGAAGGGTATAGTAAAGAACATTAGCTATCCATTACTTCAAAAGTAACAACTGGACACATGTAGAGTTTGTTAGCTGAATTTGGACTGACACCTCCAGAGAGAGGGATGACAACAACATAATTGCATTGTGAAACCAATTAGACCAAATTAAGTGTATCAAGTAGACAAGTGTGTGAAATGGAGAAGTATGTATGGGATGAAATTTTGGGGGGGGCTGGTGCCCCCTTTTATTTTGAGGTGAGAGTGGAACGCTGGGAAAGGGACATAGGCAAGTTTAAGGCAGGCAAGTTGGGAAGGTGAGGAAGCATTTGCAGACAGACAAGACATTCAAGACAAGAGACAGGGTTGGTGAAGGACACAAGAGAGGAATGAGCACATTGGTTGGGGGTGGGGGTTCAAGGTCCCATGGACATCAGCACAGTAACAGTGTGACTCAAGTCCTCATGTATTGGGCTGTCAGCACTGGCTCATCATTGCTCTGCTGGCTGCAGTGGCTGATGGCTGCGTCTATAGTCAGTCTGCCATACCAGGTTGGAAAGTAGGCTCTCCATCTGGCATAGACAGGTGCTCTCAGTCTGGTGCACAATCCTATGCACCACAGCTGGCAACTCCACTCGGGTGATGTATGCACCTTCCCTGCTCCCAGAGGGGACCACAAGCCTGGCCCCTGGGTTCAGAACTATCTGAGGGTTCAGGTGGGATAGAGGCAGCAGGGGGTGCCACCAGGTTGCAGCACATAAGTGTTGGGCCTCAGTGCTTCAGCTGGTGGAGCAAGTGTAGGTGTATCATGGGGAACTGGTGTACCCTGCTGTGTTGTAGTAATAACCTAAATGAAATTCAAATAAAAATGTAAATAAAACAGCAAATCCATTAATAAATAATCAAAAATAAATAAAACATAAAGCAAATTAAATGAACATGATCAAAAATAAAGAAACAATAATAAAGCAATATAAAAAGTTTCAAATAATAAAATGATGAAGAATATGATAAATCATAACAATGAAAATGCATTTCACAACAAAGAAATATGAAATTACACATAATAAACAAAACATAATATGTTAAACCAAATAATATAATAATAAGTAAGTTGATTATATAAATAATACAATAATAATAATAATTATAAATAATAATAAATATAAGAAATCCATTAATAAATAAAAGAAGAGAAGGGGTAGGGTGAGAGGGGAAAAAAGGAACATTAGTAACCTCACAGGTAATATACAAAGCTTTCTATAATTAAGATATTCTATTCTGTTACATTCAACTGTTAACAATACCAACTTTCTTTATTACTTGGAATGCATGTACAGAGATTACACTTGACAGCAGGCCATTCAAGACACATGTCTAGAATATGCCCTTCAAATGCTATAATGATGATTATTTAACAGTACAGTATTTTTTATTGATGACAAGCTAAAACAGTCTTGTAATCAGATGAACTTTACATTTGGGGGGTGTATTATTAGAACCCACAAGCAGTGACTAATGTAATACTGTAGTTTTCCGTTGGAATACAACATAATGCAAGCACTCTCCTTTTACACTTTATGGACTCATGTTTACTGTTATCTGAGAATGTGCAACTGTTACTTTGTGTTACAGGCCATACATTTCCAACTTTTAAAACAGGATATCTTGACTAATCATAAAATAATGGGTATACAATGACCCATAACTAGGAAGATATTTAAAATATTTATGTTACACATATGGATAGTTACACAGGATTTGTGTTAACAAACATTTTGACACCCAGTATTTATTGACTTCAAAATAAATTGCTTGCCAGACAGCCATGAATCCTACAATAAACAGACCAAACAGTGATTCTTAAATGTGGGTATTGAGCAGAACTATGCACAGTTGAAAGCTATGCTACAGAGCAATGCATGCATACTTGCTTTTACAGTTCAGACATGCATTCCCAAGTTCATACAACTATGATATACAAAATAATCTATCACTCTTAATGCTGCAATAACAGTAATTTATATAATTATGGATACTTACCACATGCTTGTTGCATCTTGGCCAGTCACCTCACATGGGACATCACATTTGAGACCCTCTCTTCTGCAGGTGTGGAAAAAGGGAAAAGGAAAATTCATTATGAATGCCAGTTTCTACAATATTCAGCTTAAATATTTACAAATACTAAATGTAAATCACACATACACATCTCTGAGGTGTTCCATGCCTGACACTCCCTGATCCAGTGATCAAGGGTATCCCTTTTTCTGTGGTGCAGGTCATCATAATGGTGATGACATTGTTACCCTGTGCTGGGGATACCAGTTACACTGGTAAGGACCCTTGCCAAACTATCCCAGGCTTCAGATTTATATTGGGAGCTGGTATAGTTCTCTTTGCAG
>NC_056737.1:1079239116-1079301041 GCF_019279795.1 Protopterus annectens
TTCCTTATCTGCATTTTTACTTACTTTACGACTTGGGTTTTTTACATCAACTTTATCTTAGCTGTTGGTATCGATGCCATCTGGTTACTTTACACTTACTCTGACATCTTCATCTTAGCTGTTTGTATCAATGCCATCTGCTTACGTTACACTTACTCTGATATCTTTATCTTAGCTTTTTGTATCAATGCCATCTGGTTATTTTACACTTACTCTGACATCTTTATCTTAGCTGTGGTATCAAAGCCATCTGGTTGCTTTACACTTACTCTGACAACTTTATCTTAGCTGTTGGTATCAATGCCATCTGGTAACTTTAATCTTACTCTAACAACTTTATATTAGCTGTTGTTATCGATGTCATCTGGTTACGTTACACTTACCTTGACATCTTTATTTTAGCTGTTGATATTGATGCCATCTGGTTACTTTACACTTAATCTGACATCTTTATCTTAGCTGCTGATATTGATGCCACCTGGTTACTTTACACTTACTCTGACAACTCTGTCTTAGCTGTTGTTATTGATGGCATTTGTTTACGTTTCACTTACACTGACAACTTTATCTTAGCTGTTGGTATCAATGTCATCTGGTTACTCTACACTTCCTCTGACAACTTTATCTTAGCTGTTGGTATCGATGCTATCTGGTTACTTTACACTTACTCTGACAACTTTATCTTAGCTCTTGGTACCGATGCAATCTGTTTACTTTACAATTACTCTAACATCTTTATCTTAGCTGTTGGTATCAATGCCATCTGGTTACTTTATACTTACTCTGACATCATTAGCTTAGCTGTTGGTATCGATGGCATTTGGATGCTCATCGTGCTATGCTGCTGCAGTCATCACACTTGGGTTATCCTGCCGTCAGGCGGTCCCGCAGTCGGCCTGAATTCCAAAGCCTTAGTCCGGCGTCGGTTGTCGTCGCTTCTTCCCTGACGTCAGTGCGGCAGGGGTATAAAAGAGGCAGCCGATGCCATTTTCTTCAGTCTTTCTTGCCGCACGGTGCCAGAAGCAGAAGCAGTTCGCAAGTGCTGGTCGTCCAGCTCCTGAGATTTTCAAACAGAATTTCAGCCAAAGTCTTCTATAAAGCTAAGTACCCCGTTGGGGAAACTTTTCTTGCCTCAGACCGATGTCAGACAAAGTTAATAATTGTATTTCTTGTGGAAAGCAAATACCTCATAAGGATTTTCATTCTTATTGTATTCCTTGCCTAGGCCCAGACCACGACGTTTCTGGTTGTTGGTTTTGCGTTAGGTTCAATAAACGCACTATTAAGCGTCGGACTGACACCGCCCGACATTACTTTGGCAGAAAATTCAACTACATTATGTCGTCGGAACCTCCGACTACTGCTATGTTTAAAAAACGCAAGGACAAAGACAGGCAGCCTAGACCTAGACCAGATACCGAGGTCGTCTCGCCAGGCCACCGCGGATCTTTATTCAGTGAGGCACCTACGCAGCCCCTGACTACCGCAGATTTAGAAAATACGACTACTTCTTAGTCAGAATCTGCTGGGCCACTGGAGTCAGTTCCTCCTCAACTCATGGACGCCAGCCCTGGCGGTGATCCGGAGACTATGGACAGGCCTTCGGTTTTAGAAGGCGTCTTTAAACCGACGACTCTCCCCATTAAGTCATATGCTAAGCTTCCAAAGGTTAAGAAACCGGGTCCACAGACACCCACACAGGCCCCTATGCCTAAAAAACAGGTGCTCAAAATGGCGGAGGACCTGATTACCCTTATCAGAGGTTCCCAGCCCCCTCCTGACAAAAGGCCTAGACTGGAGGAAGATTTACCTCCTTCTGACCAGGAATCCATTTCCTCAGCAAACTCTGAGTAACAGGATTACCCCTTCCCTCTCTATGAAGACTCAGATGCTGAGGAGTCTATTCCCTCTTTTTCCCCCCCTGAAGACTTCTCTTTTGGGGAAACCCTACACACCATGAGAGAGCATTTCCACTGGGAAGGACAAGATTACTCTGACTCCAAGAAAAGACTCCGTGAGTTTCTTCTTCTACCTCAGCATAGACCCCTAGCCATTCCTCCTGTTTTAGACATTCTGGATGATGTCTACACTGAATCCAGTCTAAATCCAGATTCCTTACCTCCAGCACCACCTAAACCAGACAGATACTATTGAGTCCCTGACTTTCACAAGTTTTTATATGAAAGCCCTGCTGCAGACCCAGAAACCATTTCCCAGGGTCCCAAAGGGGTTAAGGCCTCTACTGCTAAGAATCCACTACCTGCGGAAAGAGATTCCAGGGCATTAGAAAGATGGGGGAAAAAGTGTATACCTCTGCCACGTTGGCCATGAGGGCATTAAACTGCCAATTCCACATGGTTAAATACCAGCAGTACTTGCTTACTCAGTTAAAACAGAAAATGATCCCTCAAACAGATCAACTAGATTTCAAAGGGATGCAAGATTTGTTGCATGCAGCAGAACAAGTGGGAAAACATACCTTACAGTGTGGTTTTGATTCTTTGGAGGCCTCATGTAGAGCAGCAGTCACAGGGTCTGTAATACGTAGACATGCTTGGCTAAAAGAGCAGACCTTACCAGAACATGTCAAAGCAAAGTTACTGGATGCTCCACTGCAAAAGGATGCATTATTTGGTGTCAAAGCAGAGGAAGTTTTAAAGAAGATGGAAGAAAAGGCAAAATCAATGCAAACAGTTAAAGATTTTTTACAGGTACAACCTCCTCGCTTCAGCAGAAACTGGCCATCAAAAAACTGTCCCTTTCCTGCTTCAGACAGACCCCAAAGGGGCAGGTACAGATGCCCTAGGAGCAGAGGCCAGGCACAAGGTACCTTCAGGCCTAGACAATGGCAAACAACAACTCAAAGAGGGGGAGATGACAGATCTCAACCCTTCAGAAAACAAACTCAATGACTTTCCTCTTTGCCTGCCAAGCAAAATTGCCCAGGCAGCACCTCTTGGAGGAAAACTGGCTCTTTTTCCACAAAACTGGCACATCATAACAAAGGACAAATGGGTTCTGGATATTATTACCCGAGGCTACAGATTTCATTTTCACACTTTACCACGGATGAGAGGCATGACAAATCTGCCAACAAACCAATGGGCAGAGGCACAAAAGCAAATTTCATCTCTCATGAACATGAAAGCAATTCAAAAGGTACCTGCAAAAGAGCAAGTTCAAGGATTTTACTCAAGACTGTTTCTAGTATCAAAAAAGGACAAGGCCTGGAGACCCATCTTAGACCTTTCAATTCTAAACACGTACCTGGACATTCCCAAATTCAAAATGCTCACACTACAGCAACTTCTTCCCATGTTGGGCAAGGAGTCTTGGCTGGTAACGTTGGACCTCCAAGAGGCATACCTGCATGTCCCTATCAGACAAGATTGCAGAAGATACCTCAGATTTTTGGCAGGCACAACGCATTATCAATTCTCTGCATTGCCCTTTGGCTTATCTACTGTGCCCAGAGTATTCACGAAAGGCCTGGCATCAGTAATTGCATACTGCAGACAGCGAGGAATACACATTTATCCATATCTGGACGACTGCCTGATCCAAGTGGACAGCAAAGACATCCTACTACAGCATCTGGCATTTGTAACAAAGTTGCTAAGTTGCCTAGGGTACACAGTAAACAAAAAGAAGTCACAACTAATACCCTCACAAGAAATAATTTTCCTGGGTGCCAGCTTGAATACAATGGCCCAGATGGCTTACCTCACATGCCAGACAAGCAAAAACAACTGGCTCAGTACTTCAAAAAGATGACAACTTCTACCCAGCTCACTGCAAGGAAATTCCTGCAGGCATTGGGGTGCATGGCATCCTGCATTCAACTAATTGCATATGCAAGGCTGCATATGAGAAAACTACAATGGTACCTAAAAAGTGTATGGTCCCAACACAGACACAGCCTCGAAGCAAGTATAACTGTCATTCCCTGCCTTCAAAAAGAGTTTCTATGGTGGGCTCAAGCATGCCAAGCAAACAAGGGCCTTCCTTTTGTCTCACCTCCAGCAAACCAAACCTTGACAACAGATTCATCAGACTATGCCTGGGGTGCACACATGGCAGGACAGTGCATACAGGCAAATGGTCTACAAACCAAAGGCAACTATACATCAATCACAAGGAGATGCTAGCTGTAAAAAATGCACTAACAGCCTTCAAGGACCTCTTGCATCCAGGACAACTTCTAATAAGGACGGACAACACCACAGTTATGTGGTACATAAACAAACAGGGAGGAACACACTCCTACCCACTATGCAGACAGGCAATGGACTTGTGGAACACAGCATTAACTTACCAAGTACAACTGCAAGCACAATTCCTGCCAGAAAAAGAAAACATTTTGGCAGACAAATTAAGCAGAAATTTGACAGACCCTCACAAGTGGAGACTACACCCACAAGTATTCTCAATGATAACTCAAAGGTGGGGACCAACAGACATAGATCTGTTTGCCTCAACTAACAATTGCCAGCTACAAAAATTTTGCACAAGGACTTATCATCCCCTGGCCTGGAACGTGGATGCCCTATTATTCAGTTGGACAGCATTGTCAGTCTATGCCTTCCCACCTCTGCCTCTGCTGACCCAGGTATTACTGAAAGCCAGATCAGAGAGACTACAGATGATCCTCATTGCTCCGGACTGGCCACGTCAACACTGGTACCCGCTACTATGAAACTTGACTCGCAGCCCTCCATGGATCTTACCTCAATTCCCTCTGCTGTTAACCCAACAAAACTCTCAGATCCTTCACAGTCAACTAAGGACCTTAAATCTAGCTGCATGGAAAATACCTTAAATTATCAAACAACACTTCTCAAAGGACATCCAGAATGTCATTTTGGAGGCCAGGAGGCCCAGCACCAGAAAAACTTACTCAGACAAATGGAAAATATTTTGTGTATGGAGCCAGGCCAGAAGCCTAAATCCTGGCATCCCAAATATTCTGCACATACTCCAATATCTAACTGAGATGCTACACAAAGGCCTTTCTTTCTCTTCCATAAAGATCCATGCTTCAGCCATTTCAGCTCAATATGATACGGTTCCTCCCATTTTCTCTCATCCTTTGCTAAGGCAGTTTCTCAGAGGGGCAAAGAATATAAGACCCCTCAGAAAACCACCAACTCCAACTTGGGATCTAAATTTTGTTCTGGAAAAGTTAACACTTCCTCCTTTCGAACCAGCCTTTTCAGCAGAGCTTCAATACTTGTCATGGAAAACAGCCCTGCTGCTGGCTATCACCTCAGCACGCAGAGTCTCAGAACTGCAGGCATTTATGGCAGTGGAACCTTTCATCATTTTTCATCAGGACAGAGTATCTCTACGCACCAACCCTTCTTTCATGCCAAAGGTAGTATCCAGTGTGGCTCTCAATCAGACCATACACTTGCCCACCTTTTATCCAAACCCACAGAATAAAGGAGAAAGACTCCTTCACTCTTTGGACATTCACAGACAGTTATGTTACTATTTGGACAAGACAAAGGCCTTCAGAAAATCTGACCAACTCCTTGTATCCTATGCACCAAGCTCAGAAGGAAAAGCTATTTCAAAACAGACCATCTCCAAATGGATAGCACATTGCATCCGCTTGCTACTCACACCACGGAAAGCAGTGCCTGCTGGTATTAGGTCTCACTCTACCAGGGCTACAGCAACCTCAGCAGCCTTCCTCCGAGGTCCCAAAGGACATTCTGGAGTCATCTACCTGGACTTCAGTGCACACCTTCACCAAGCATTACCACCTTCCTCTATACTCAAAAACCAGAGCTGGGTTTGCCACTGCAGTTCTGCAGGGCATCTTAGCTGCACCTAACCCAGTTTAGCTCCTACCACCCAACCATAGCTTTGGGACTCTGCAAGTGTGATGACTGCAGCAGCATAGCACGATGAACATAGTACAGTTTTGTACCTACCATAAATGTAGATGTTCGAGTGGTTATGCTGCTGCAGTCCAGGTTACCCTCCCTCCATCCCCTCTACTTAACAAGGCTTTTCTTATACCTCCATGTACTTCAACCTTTGGGATGCATGTCTATATGGTGTATTTGCTTACAACTAGTACCATTGTTTTGCACTAAGGTATGTTTTGCAAGCTTCTTATTTTGCCTTCTTAGTTTGGGGCACCTGACATCTTTATACCCCTGCTGCACTGACGTCAGGGAAGAAGCGACGACAACCGACGCTGGACCAAGGCTTTGGAATTCAGGCCGACTACGGGATTGCCTGATGGCAGGATAACCCAAGTGTGATGACTGCAGCAGCATAACCACTCGAACATCTACATTTATGGTAGGTACAAAACTGTACTTTACGTTAGACTTACTCTGACATCTTTATCTTAGCTGTAGGTATCGCTGGCATCTGGTTACTTTACACTTACTCATACATCTTTATCATAGCTGTTGGTATCGATGGCATCTGGTTACATTACACTTACTCAAACAACTTTATCTTAGCTGTTGGTATTGATACCATCTGGTTACGTTACACTTACTCTGACATCTTCATCTGAGCTGTTTGTATCAATGCCATCTGCTAACATTACACTTACTTTGACATCTACATCTTAGCTGTTTGTATCGATGCCATCTGGTTACTTTACACTTACGCTGACATCTTTATCATAGCTGTTGGCATCAATGTCATCTGGTTACTTTACACTTACTCTGACATCTTTATCTCAGCTGTTGTTATTGATGGCATCTGGTTACTTTACACTTACTCTGACGTCTTTATCTTAGCTGTTGTTATTGATGCCATCTGGTTACATTACACTTTCTCTGACATCTTTTTCGTAGCTGTGGTATCGATGCCATCTGGTTACTTTACGCTTACTTGTACAACTTTGTCTTAGCTGTTGGTATCGATGGCATCTGGTCACTTTACACTTACTCGTACATTTTTATCTTAGCTGTTGGTATCAATGGCACCTGGTTACTTTATACTTACTCTGACATCATTACCTTAGCTGTTGGTATCAATGGCATTTGGTTACGTTACACTTACTCTGACATCTTTATTTTAGCTGTAGGTACCGATGGCATCTGGTTACTTTACACTTACTCATACATCTTTCTCTTAGCTGTTGGTATCAATACTTTAGACTTACTTTGACATCTTTATCTTAGCTCTTGGTATCGATGCCATCTGGTTAAGTTACACTTACTCTGAAATCTTTATCTTCGATGTTTCTATTGATGCTATCTGGTTACTTTACACTTACTCTGACATCTTTATCTTAGCTGTGGTATCAATGCCATCTGGTTACTTTACATTTACTCTGACATCTTTATCTTAGCTGTTTGAGTCGATGTCATCTGTTTACTTTACAAGAACTCTGACATCTTTATCTTAGCTGTTTGTATCGATGCCCTCTGGTAACTTTCCACTTTCTCTGACATCTTTATCTTAGCTGTTGGTATCGATGGCATCTAGTTACTTTACACTTACTCTGACATCTTTATCTTAGCTGTGGTATTGATGCCATTTGGTTACATTAAACTTACTCGTACATCTTTATCTTAGCTGTTGGTATTGATGGCATCTGGTTACTTTACACTTACTAGTACATCTTTATCTTAGCTGTTTCTATCAATGCCATCTGGTTACTTTACATTTACTCTGACATCTTTATCTTAGCTGTGGTACTGATGTCATCTGGTTAATTTACACTTACTCTGACAGCTTTATTTTAGCTGTTGGTATCGTTGTGATCTGGTTACTTTACACTTACAGGAACTAACCAAGCCCATGCAGGTTAGACCAAGTGCACGGATCAAACCATAAGCAATAGTACATCCTAAAGAAGCTCCAGCACAAAGGAAGAAAAAATAATTGGCTTTTATTGTGGCAACTCCATCCCACTTACTCTGACATCTTTTTATTAGCTGTTTTATTGATGGCATCTGGTTACTTTACACTTACACTGACATCTTTATCTTAGATGTTGGTATTGATGCCATCTGGTTACGTTACATTTACTCTGATATCTTTATGTTAGCTGTTGGTATCAATGCCATCTGGTTACTTTATACTTACTCTGACATCTTTATCTTAGCTGTTTCTCTCAATGGCATCTGGTTACTTTACACTTACTCTGACATCTTTATCTTAGCTGTTGGTATCAATGCCATCTGGTTACTTTACACTTACTCTGACATCTTTATCTTAGCTGTTGGTATTAATGCCATCTGGTTATGTTACACTTACTCTGACATCTTTATCTTAGCTCTGGTATCGATGCAATCTGGTTGCTTTACACTTAACTCTGACATCTTTGTCTACGCTGTGTTATTGAAGCCATCTGGGTTCTTTACACTTACTCTGACATTTTTATCTTAGCTGTTGGTATCGATGGCATCTGGTTACTTTACACTTACTCTGACATCTTTATCTTAGATGTTGGTATCAATGCCATCTGGTTACTTTACACTTACTCTGACATCTTTATCTTAGCTGTTTGTTATTGATGGCATCTGGTTACTTTACACATACTTTGACATCTTTATATTTGTGGTTGGTATCAATGCCATCTGGTTACATTACACTTACTCTGACATCTTTATCTTAGCTGTGGTATCAATGCCATCTGGTTACTTTACACTTCCTCGTACATCTTTATCTTAGCTGTTGTTATTGATCGCATCTGGTTACTTTACATTTACTCTGACATCTTAATCTTAAATGTTGTTATTGATGGCATATGGTTACATTACACTCACTCTGACATTTTTAACTTAGCTGTTTGTATCAATGCCATCTGGTTACGTTAGACTTTGACATCTTTATCTCAGCTGTTGTTATTGATGGCATCAGGTTTCTTTACACTTACTCTGACATCTTTATTTTAGCTGTTGTTATTGATGGCATCTGGTTACTTTACACTTACTCTGACATCTTTTTCTTAGCTGTTTTTATCGATGCCATCTGGTTACATTACACTTACTCTGACATCTTTATCTTAGCTGTGGTACTGATGCCATCTGGTTAGTTTACACTTACTCATACATCTTTATCTTAGCTGTTGTTATCGATGGCATCTGGTTTCTTTACACTTTCTCGTATATCTTTATCTTAGCTGTTGTTATCAATAGCATCTGGATACTTTACATTTACTTTGAAATCTTTATCTTAGCTCTTGGTATCGATGCCATCTGGTTACTTTACACTTACTTTGACATCTTTAACTTAGCTGTGGTATCGATGCCATCTGGTTACCTTACACTTACTCTGACATCTTTATCTTAGCTGTGGTACTGATGTCATCTGGTTAATTTACACTTACTCTGACAGCTTTATTTTATCTGTTGGTAGCGATGCTATCTGATTACTTTACACTTGCTCTAGATGCGATCTGGTTACTTTAGACTTACTGTGACATTTTTATCTTAGCTCTTGGTATCAATGCCATCTTGTTACTTTATACTTACTCTGACATCATTAACTTAGCTGTTGGTATCGATGCCATCTGGTTACGTTACATTTACTTTGACATCTGTATCTTAGTTGTTGATATCGATGGCATCTGGTTACATTGCACTTATTCAAACTTTATCTTAGTTGTGGTATCAATGCCATCTGGTTACCTTACACTTTTTCTGACATCTTTATTTTAGCTGTTGGTATCGATGCCATCTGGTTACTTTACACTTACTCTGAAATCTTTATCTTAGCTGTTTGTATCTATGCCATCTGGTTACATTACTCTTACGCTGACATCTTTATCTTAGCTCTTGGTATTGATGCTATCTGGTTACTTTACACTGACTCTGACAACTTTCCTTATCTGTTGGGAGGGTGGCCTAATGGTTAAGGTGTTTGCCTTACAAGCACAAGGTACAGGGTTTGAGTCTCACAAGGGATAACTGGCTAGGCTTAAAAAGGCTTGCAAGGGTAGTTAGCTTAGTACTAATCTATGAATCTATGTTGCTATCAATGCCATCTGCTTACTTTACACTTATTCTGACAACTTTATCTTAGCTCTTGGTATCAATGCTATCTGGTTACGTTACTCTTACTCTGACATCTTTATTTTAGCTCTTCGTATTGATGCCATCTGGTTACTTAACACTTACTCTGACATCTTTATCTTAGCTGTTGGTATCTATGGCATCTGGTTACTTTACACTTACTCTGACATCATTACCTCAGCTGTTGGTATCAATGGCATCTGGTTACTTTACACTTACTCGAACATCTTTATCTTAGCTGTTGGTATCGATGGCATCTGGTTACGTTACACTTACTCAAACAACTTTATATTAGCTGTTGGTATCGATGCCATCTGGTTACTTTACACTTACTCTGACATCTTTATCTTAGCTGTTTGTATCGATGGCATCTGGTTACTTTACACTTACTCTGACATCTTTATCTTAGCTGTTTATATCGATGGCATCTGGTTACTTTACACTTACTCGTACATCTTTATCTTAGCAGTTGGTATCGATGGCATCTGGTTACATTACACTTACTCAAACAACTTTATCTTTGGTGTAGATATTAATGCCAGCTGGTTACGTTACACTGACTCTGACATCTTTATCTTAGCTGTTTGTGTCAAAGGCATCTGGTTACTTTACACTTACTCTGACATCTTTATCTTAGCTGTGGTATCGATGCCATCTGGTTACTTTACACTTACTCTGACATCTTTATCTTAGCTGTTGGTATCAATGCCATCTGGTTACTTTACTCTTACTCTGACAACTTTATGTTAGCTGTTGGTATCGATGCCATCTGGTTATGTTACACTTACTCTGACAACTCTATCTTAGCTGTTGGTATCAATGCCATCTGGTTACTTTACACTTCCTCTGACAACTTTATCTTATCTGTTGGTATCAATGCTATCTGGTTACTTTACACTTACTCTGACATATTTATCTTAGCTCTTGGTATCGATGCCATATGCTTGCTTTACACTTACTCTGACATCATTACCTTAGCTGTTGGTATCGATGGCATTTGGTTACGTTACACTTACTCTGACATCTTTATCTTAGCTGTAGGTATCGATGGCATCTGATTACTTTACACTTACTCGTACATCTTTATCATAGCTGTTGGTATCAATGCCATCTGGTTACGTTACACTTACTCAAACAACATTATCTTAGCTGTTGGTATTGATGCCATCTGGTTACGTTACACTTACTCAGACATCTTCATCTTAGCTGTTTGCATCAATGCCATCTGCTTATGTTACACTTACTTTGACATCTATATCTTAGCTGTTTGTATCGATGCCATCTGGTTACTTTACACTTACGCTGACATCTTTATCTTAGCTGTGATATTGATGCCACCTGGTTACTTTACACTTACTTGTACATCTTTATCTTAGCTGTTGGTATCGATGGCATCTGGTCACTTTACTCTTACTTGTACATCTTTATCTTGACTGTTGGTATCAATGTCATCTGGTTATTTTAGACTTACTCTGACATCTTTATCTTCGCTTTTGGTATCAATGCCATCTGGTTATGTTACACTTACTCTGACGTCTTTACCTTAGCTGTTGGTATCGAAGGCATCTGGTTACTTTAGAATTACTCTGACATCTTTATCTTAGCTGTTTGTATCAATGCCATCTGGTTATGTTACACTTACTCTGACATCTTTATCTTAGATGTTGGTATCGATGCCATCTGATTACTTTACACTAACTCTGACATCTTTATCTTAGCTGTTTCTATCGATGTCATCTGGTAACTTTACACTTACTCGTACATTTTTTCTTAGCTGTTGGTATCAATGGCATCTGGTTACTTTACACTTACTCTGACATCCTTATCTTAGCTGTTGGTATAGTTGCCATCTGGTTATGTTACACTTACTCTGACATCTTTATCTTGACTGTGGTATCGATGCCATCTGGTTACTTTACACGTCCTCGTACATTTTGATCTTAGCCGTTGGTATCAATAGCATCTGGTTACATTATACTTACTCAAACAACTTTATCATAGCTGCTGCTATCGATGCCATCTGGTTACTTTACATTTTGACATCTTCTTCTTAGCTGTTGGTATCAATGCCATCAGCTCACTTACTTTGACATCTATATCTTAGCTGATTGTATCGATATCATCTGGTTACTTTAAACTTACTCTGACATCTTTATCTTAGCTGTAGTATCGATGCCACCTGGTTACTTTACACTTACTCTGACATGTTTATCTTAGCTGTTTGTATCATGACATTTGATTACGTTACACTTACTCTGATATCTTTATCATAGTTGTTTATATCAATTCCATCTGGTTACTTTACACTTAACTCTGACATCTTTATTTTAGCTGTTATTGATGGCATCTGGTTACTTTTCACTTACTCTGACATCTTTATCTTAGCTGTGGTATCGATGCCACCTGGTTACTTTACACTTACTCTGACATGTTTATCTTACCTGTTTGTATCATGACATTTGATTACGTTACACTTACTCTGATATCTTTATCATAGTTGTTTATATCAATTCCATCTGGTTACTTTACACTTAACTCTGACATCTTTATTTTAGCTGTTATTGATGGCATCTGGTTACTTTTCACTTACTCTGACATCTTTATCTTAGCTGTGGTATCGATGCCATCTGGTTACTTTACACTTACTCTTACATTTTTATCTTAGCTGTTGGTATCGATGGCATCTGATTACTTTACTCTTACTCATACAGCTTTACCTTAGCTGTTGGTATCAGTGGCATCTGGTTACTTTACACTTACTCTGACATCTTTATCTTAGCTGTAGTATCGATTCTCTGGTTACTTTACACTTACTCTGACATCTTTATCTTAGCTCTTCGTATCGATGCCATCTGGTTAGGTTACACTTACTCTGACATATTTATCTTGACTGTGGTATCAATGCCATCTGCTTTCTTTACACTTACTCTGACAACTTTATCTTAGCTGTTGGTATCGATGGCATCTGGTTACTTTACTTACTCGAACATCTTTATCTTGGCTGTTGGTATCGATGGCATCTGATTACATTACACTTACTCTGACATCTTCATCTTAGTTGTTTGTATCAATGCCATCTGCTTATGTTACACTTACTCTGACATCTTTATCTTAGCTGTTTGTATCAATGAAGAACTCAAAGCCTCGCCAGTACGGTGTGCCCGGCCAAAACACAAATCGATAAAACACCAGAGGCCAGCATGCGGAGCAAATAAATCTTTTATTGAAAAGTAACTATAAATTAGGCATGAAATGCCACAAAACACATTATAATCCGTTCAAACTGGTTTCGGCTTTTCAGCCTTCCTCAGTGAAAAAAGCATTTGTCATGCACAAAAAACTCATGAATATTTATACATACCACCAACCAATGGAAAAATGGTATAGTCCAACCCTTAGGCTGGTTTATCAATGCTATTTATATATTAGTATATAACCATAGATATCATCATCAGAAACCTGTAAACATATTACAAACAATATGAAAAAAATATAGAAAATGACATGTTATGAATAATATACATAAACCATAATCCACCAGGATAAAAATATATAAATTATATACATGAAAAGTAATTAACAAAAATAGAAATTGACTTTCAATAGTATACTATACTGGAGACATACTGTGAAAAAAACACAGAGTGTCCATTGACATGAAAATGAGTATAATGTGATACCTTTAACAAATTATCCATAAAAATAGGAATATTATACATTAGTAATAATCTACAGAATAGACGGATATTATCAACAGTATATTATGTATCAGTACATGCTGTGGGCAAATCACAAAGTCTCCAGTACCATGAGTGGTATAGTTAGGGTAACCTATATAGATGTCCTAATATAGTCATGGTGCACCATATCAATATTTATAATATGCATCTATACATAACTATAAATGACAGTGTTGGATGTAAGAATCATCAACTAGATTGAACACACAAAAATTAGGAATAAACTGGTGTATAGACCCGTTTTATAACAAATATTCACCACCTGTACTGGCAATAATGTGTTTATAAACACTAAGTAAAGAAAAGTTCGGTGATATGTAGCTGGAAAATGTAGCCTATAATAATGTAAAAATATACAACATAGACTACGTCATTTCTTTGATTGGATTCATGGTTAATAAACCAATATGATCCGTATCATACTTGGGAAAATGTCTGTGAAATTATTTCAAATTCTTTCCAATCGTACCACATCTATAAGATGGTTCCAGCATTTACAATCAATCCCAATTATAAGTGGTCATTAAGGCCAGGGGGAAAAAGAGCCCCAAGGTGAATGATCCAATATTTTTCTTTGTGGTTCAAAATGCCATGCCACTCCTGTTGGTTGCTCCTGTCTCCAGTAATTTTGTCAATAATCATAAACATGAATTTTGCATTATTGTGTTTTAAGGTATGTCGATACAGAGCATTGGTCTCTTTTTTATTCCTGATGTCACTCTTTTGTGTTCCCCCATCCTAACTCTCAGGGAACGTGATGTCTGTCCTACACAGAATGCTGAACATTGGCATGTTGCCAAATATATAACCCAACTACTACTGCGATTTCCAAAAACTGTAAGATCATATACTCTACTTGTATTTGCACTGGTAAATTGTTTTAATTTACTTACTTGATTACAGGATCCACAGTGGCCACATGGAAAAGTGCCCAAAAGTTGGTCTCCAGACATTGTCATCTGTTTATAGATGGCACCCCCACTTTCTTTATGCTTGTAATGTGAGAACAAGGCTCCTAAAGTTTTACCCCCGTCTGTAGGAAAACTGACATTTGGGGCCCAAGAGATTCCTTTGTTGGTCGTTGGCTAATAATATGTTGCAATTGGCATCAAGACTGCTTCTAATAACTTTATGGTTTCTGCCATATGTAGTAACAAACCTTAGTGAAGACCCTTGTCCTGTCTGTTGACGTTTTTTGTATTCAAGTAGTGTGTTTCTATCCTGATTATCAGATAATGTGCTAGCTGACATTATGTCAAATTGGTGATATCCCCTTTCCAAAAACCTGTTTTGGCGATCCAATTTGGCTTCCTCAAAATCCCTCTTGGATAATACGTTTTATCCTCTAAAATTGGGATTTCAGTATGTTGCGGATGGTGCGGTGCGGATGCATACTAGATGCGTGGAGTAAGGTGTTATATTGTGGGTATTTCCTGTAGGTCTTGGTACTCAAGGTGTGATCATTGTTTCTATAGACTGTTACATCCAGAAAGTCAATGGTATTGGAATTGTATGTTATGGTAAATTGTATACCCCAAATATTACCATTTAGATATTCCACAAACTCCTTCAAATATGTGGAATCTGCACGCCACACCATCCAACAATCATCTAGGTATATATGCCAGATATCAATTTCCACCATATATATGTTATGCAGTGGGTTATATATAAAGCATTCTTCAAAGTATGCCATAAATAAATCTACATATATGGGAGCAAAAGATGCCCCAATGGCAGTGCCTTGAAGTTGCCAATAACACTCTCCTTGAAAGTAGAAAACATTCTTGTTAAGCACATGTTCAGCCATACATATGATCAGAGTATTGAGACCTGGTGGATATAGGTTGGATTGTTCTAACCAGTATTGTAGCACCTGTAGCCCTGCCCAGTGGAGTATACTGGTATATAGTGATTTAACATCCAACGTGCACAATAGCCAATGTGGTTCAAGTTGTGTATCTTGTATGATTTGTAAGAACTGAGTGGTATCTTGTATTCTGGCCCTGACCACTTTCAATAATTGTTCGAGATGTTGTATCAGGAACAAAGATAGTGGTTCTGTAAGAGAGCCAATACCTGACACAATCAGTCTGCCAGGTGGTTTTGAAATAGATTTATGTATTTTGGGAAGCAGGTACAGAATTTGTTTTTGGGGGTCCATCACTGTTAGGTGTTTAACCGTGTTTTGGGTAATTATTCCTTCTTCCTCCGCCAGATTCAAAAATGTATCAATTTCTTTTTTGAAATTCATGGTGGGATCTATTGACATGTGCATATAACATTTGGTATCCGATAACTGTCCCAAACCTTCATTTAAATAATAGCTCATGTTCATGACCACAACCGCCCCTCCTTTATCCGCTGGTAGTATTGCAATATTATGATTATTTTTCAGTTCTGCTAGAGCCATTTTTTCAGATGAAGAAATATTCTGTCCCATAATTTGTGATTCAAAATGTGGGAAATGTAAATCCCTTAAGACTGATTGTTGAAAAATGGACGCATGTTTGTTCATTGGGGGTTGGAATTGAGATTGATGAAATTTGAAATAATTAGATCTTTGAGATATTTGTGAAGTTTGATCTGAAAATAATATTTTAAGATTGAGGTTGCGGCAAAAGTTGATAACATCAGACACAATATTATATTCATTACAAAAAAAGCTTGGTACAAATCCCAGACCTTTATTAAGTAACTTTTCTTGTTCATTAGTCAAAATTACATCAGACAAATTTAACACATTTTTGTATTCATGTTCTATTGTCTCAATAGAGTTTCTATCAGTCCCTCTACAGAGTCTGTTCTGTTTCCCATGTTTGTGTTTGCGGCCACCCCACCGCCTTTTTCCACTTCTAAAGGTGTGCAGAGTTAGACCTTTTATGCATTGGTGACTCTTGGAGCTGGGCACTTTCACGATCTGTGTAGGAGGATTCCTCCCCCGATGTACTGGCCAAAAATTTGTCATTATTTTTAAGGATGGACCTGGCTCTTTTTCTGGTTCTGCCCCTTGCCGTCCCTTGACTAGTATCCATAAATCTGACAGATCTATGTGTTTCAAAAGGGCACCCCCTTTGGTAATCCGTGATGTCCCTGTTGAATTTTTTAATTTTTCTATCTTTGGTTTGTTTCTCATAGATAGCTAGTTCCTTAGACAGCCTGATCACTGAGCCTTCATATGTGGAAAGTGATTGATATTTTTTACATTTCTCACAGATGGATTTCACTTCTGATAAATTTATATCAATTATTCTTTCATAGTAAGAAGCCAAAATTTTGACAAACATCATAGATGCCTGTTGCAATGCCTTATTCCATTCTGTGGTTAGTCTCTCTTCAGATCTACTAACCATCGGCTGCAAGCATATTCTAAGACCCCTAGGAGCCATGTCTTTGTTAATATATGCACAAAATAGTCTGAGATGCCAGATATTGGCTCTGAGGTTTTTTAGAACCTTGTTAAGATTATGGAAGGCCACATCACATCCATCTCATGGATTAATGACAGAATCATTGTGATTATTGCTTGAGATGTGGTCTATACCGAAGACCCCTATGTCATCTCTATCAGCACATAATCCTTGAAGGATTTTATCCAAATCCATGGCTGATAATACAATCTCAGGAACCCAAAGTGGATGCAGTAAGTATGTTTAAACAAAAATAGGCTGATCAGACTGTCCAAAGAATTAGCAACCAATAATAATATTTCAGTGGTTCAAAAAGGCCAATCAAGAACAGGGTATATCTCAGGTACCAAGGGCTGGAAAACCAAGTTAGATTACTGGTCAATAAATAGCTATGAGGCAGAGCCAGAATAGAAGCAGGGCCACACCAACTTCATGAAAACATGACACTTATTCCAATAAACATAAATATAAAACAGCTGGTATTACACCTGTGTTGCTGAAGTTATCTAATAAGCACTTGTCCTAAAGATCAAGATTGTGGATTGAGTACCAGATACACTCACATTCTTGTTACTTTACAATATGAATATAGCAGTTTAGGTACAAGAAATTATGTTGGTCCTATACAGTATGGGGTGTTTATATATGTATGTATACCAGAAGGTCCAAAAAACAAATAATATGGCAAAACCAGCCAGAAAACTGTCCCAAGATAAATGTACCCAGATGTCCCCCTTATGGTATGACACTAATTCCAATAAACATAAATCAAAAGCCACTAGTGCTACACTAGTATTGTTGAAGTATTCAAATAAGCACTTATCCTGGAACCCAAGACTGTGGATTATATACGAGAAGCAATCAGATTCTTGTTCTTTGTCAATATGAATTTAACAATCTAACCCCATAAAAATATGCTGATCCAATGCAATTGGGATATTTCTGTATATATGCCAGATGGCCAAAAATAATAATGCAGCAAGACCAATCAGAAAAACTGGCCCAAGATGAATATACACAGATATAATGTTTATGGTATGACACTTATTCCAATAAACATGAATATAGAGCAACTGGTACTATACAAGTGTTGCTAAAATTATCAAATGTTAACTTATCTTGGAAATCAAGACTATGTATTGTATACCAGAGGCACTCCGGTTCTGGTTGCTTCCCAATATGGTATAACAATCTAAGCACCTAAAAAAATTTTTTAATCCTATAAAATTCAGGGTGTTTGCTGTATATATATCAGACTGTCAAAAATAATAAGGTGGCAAAACCAATCAAAAGACTGGCCAAAGATATATATATATATATATATATATATATATATATATATATATACACACACACACATGAGACACTGATTCTTATTAACAAAAATATCTGATACCTCAATATAACTATGAAAATCTGAAAATCCCCTAACTAAACCAACCTAGTCAGCAGGCTGTATCAAAAGATGAACAAACATGCAACAAAGTTGTTATACATAATGTACTTACTATCTCAAAATGGGATACATTAATTGTGACCTAGAATGAAGTGTTACCCAAAGAAAATAATATGCTGCCCCTTGAAATTGTGATATGATAACTGCATCTAATCCTGTTGGTACAACTTAGTTCATTAATATGGTAATATGTTAGTAATAGTTATAAATCCACATATTTCAGGAAAATTACAAAATTAAAGGTGTAATTTAAACACATGAATGTGTTCATGCCACATATTACTTTGAGTAAATAAAAGATGTCACACTTAATTTTCTATAATATAGTTGTAGTTATAGGCCCCAAAGACCTGACCCACTATACATCAATATTTGACCCGTCCAAAAGGATTTGGTCCTAATTATAATATTATGAGATATGGTACGCTTAGAGTGATATATCTTTAATGCCAAAGCTGGACAGACCATAACCATTGAGCAGTATGCTACATCAAATGTATTCTAAGTATTAGATATACATAAAATATTGGTTTCACAGTGACCCCCCCAATAGTTCACCAATCACAGATGAAACAATATATTTTTTTGAACTATGAAGAAGTGCCATGAGAAAGATAATACAGAGCTACTTTCATTAGCAAGACTGTGTTTTGTAATGTAATCAAGATAGTTCAGTATCTCCATGTTGTAAATCAGCCCCGATATATCCGGAGCCTTATGGAGTTGTATGCAAACACAGTACCTGAAACAACAAAAGTCCAAAGTAAAATCAGCTGGAAAGTCACTGACAGTTAGTTGCCATATTCTTCAAAAAAAGTTTGTTGGTGTCTTAAACTGTTGTTCAAACCCGCAAACAATTCCAAATGTAAAGTTTACTGCATGAAACAAAGAGTCCCACAAAAAATTATCACCTGGCATTTTCATAAGACCAAAAACGGTTGCTCGTTGATATCTAAAACCAAACTGGAAATATCTGCGTAGTTCCAGGTATATTAATGACTGTAGACTAGAATAAACCAGAGAAAATGGCCGCCTGGCATCTAAATATCACTTTGTGATTACTGTTGTAGCACCAATAGTCCCAATTAACTGGTTTCAGTCAAAATATAGCAAAGTAAGACACAACTGAAAGAGAACAAACCTTCGGTAACCAGTTGGCCCACAAATGACGTGTAGTGTTGTTCGTAAGGATCGCAAGATGCTAATACGCCATTACCACGCCAATACCACATAAAAAAGAACAGCAAATAAATCCAATTCTGAATCTTGTGGTTGATTGTTATATCCAAAAGAATAAAAGCACAATGATGATATCTCGCTACCAGTCCATTCCAATGGTTGGTAATTGGAAGTAAGTGGGGAAGAAATCCTCCTACCAAACAGAAGTAAGAAGCTGCAGCCCAACAGCGAGGTCCAGACCCAACAATGAAGAACTCAACGCCTCGCCAGTACGGTGTGCCCGGCCAAACCACAAATACATAAAACACCAGAGGCCAGCATGTGCAGCAAATAAATCTTTTATTGAAAAGTAACTATAAATTAGGCATGAAATGCCACAAAACACATTATAATCCGTTCAAACCGGTTTCGGCTTTTCAGCCTTCCTCAGTGAAAAAAGCATTTGTCATGCACAAAAAACTCATGAATATTTATACATGCCACCAACCAATGGAAAAATGGTATACTCCAACCCTTAGGCTGGTTTATCAATGCTATTTATATATTCGTATATAACCATAGACATCATCATCAGAAATCTGTAAACATATTACAAACAATATGAAAAAAGTATAGAAAATGATATGTGTTATGAATAATATACATAAACCATAATCCACAAGGATAAAAATATATAAATTATATACATGAAAAGTAATTAACAAAAATAGAAATGGACTTTCAATAGTATACTATACTGGGGAAATACTGTGAAAAAACCACAGAGTCCCCAGTGACATGAAAATGAGTATAATGTGATACCTTTAACAAATTATCCATAAAAATAGGAATATTATACATTAGTAATAATCTACAGAATAGACGGATATTATCAACAGTATATTACGTATCAGGACATGCTGTGGGCAAATGTCAGTTTTCCTACAGATGGGGTAAAACTTTAGGAGCCTTGTTCTCACATTACAAGCATAAAGAAAGTGGGGTCGCCATATATAAACAGATGACAATGTCTGGAGACCAACTTTTGGGCACTTTTCCATGTGGCCACTGTGGATCCTATAATCAAGTAAGTAAATTAAAACAATTTACCAGTGCAAATACAAGTAGAGTATATGATCTTAGACTTTTTGAAAATTGCAGTAGTAGTTGGGTTATATATTTGGCAACATGCCAATGTTCAGCATTCTATGTAGGACAGACATCACGTTCACTGAGAGTTAGGATGGGGGAACACAAAAGTGACATCAGGAATAAAAAAAGAGACCAATGCTCTGTATCGACATACCTTAAAACATAATAATGCAAAATTCATGTTTATGATTATTGACAAAATTACTGGAGACAGGAGCAACCAACAGGAGTGGCATAGCATTTTGAACCACAAAGAAAAATATTGGATCATTCACCTTGGGGCTCTTTTTCCCCTTGCCTTAATGACCACTTATAATTGGGATTGATTGTAAATGCTGGAACCATCTTATAGATGTGGTATGATTGGGTAGAATTTGAAATAATTTCACAGACATTTTCCCAAGTATGATATGGATCATATTGGTTTATTAACCATGAATCCAATCAAAGAAATGACATAGTCTATGTTGTATATTTTTACATTATTATAGGCTACATTGTCCAGCTACATATCACAGAACTTTTCTTTACTTAGTGTTTATAAACACATTATTGCCAGTACAGGTGGTGAATATTTGCTATAAAACGGGTCTATACACCAGTTTATTCCTAATTTTTGTGTGTTCAATCTAGTTGATGATTCTTACATCAAACACTGTCATTTATAGTTATGTCTAGATACATATTATAAATATTGATATGGTGCACCATGACTATATTGGGACATCTATATAGGTTACTCTAACTATACCACTCATGGTACTGGAGACTTCGTGATTTGCCCACAGCATGTCCTGATACGTAATAAACTGTTGATAATATCCGTGTATTCTGTAGATTATTACTAATGTACAATATTCCTATTTTTATGGATAATTTGTTAAAGGTATCACATTATACTCATTTTCATGTCACTGGTGACTCTGTGGTTTTTTCACAGTATGTCTCCAGTATAGTATACTATTGAAAGTCCATTTCTATTTTTGCTAATTACTTTTCATGTATATAATTTATATATTTTTATCCTTGTGGATTATGGTTTATGTATATTATTCATAACACGTCATTTTCTATACTTTTTTCATATTGTTTGTAATATGTTTATAGGTTTCTGATGATGATATCTATGGTTATATACAATATATACATAGCATTGATAAACCAGCCTAAGGGTTGGACTATACCATTTTTCCATTGGTTGGTGGTATGTATAAATATTCATGAGTTTTTTGTGCATGACAAATGTTTTTTTTTACTTAGGAAGGCTGAAAAGCCGAAACCGGTTTGAACGGATTATAATGTGTTTTGTGGCATTTCATGCCTAATTAATACTTACTTTTCAATAAAAGTTTTATTTGCTACACATACTGGCCTCTGGTGTTTTATCTGTTTGTATCAATGCCATATGGTTACTTTACACTTTGACATCTTTATTTTAGCTCTTGGTATCGATGCCATCTGGTTACTTAACACTTACTCTGACAACTTTATCTTAGCTGTTTCTATCGATGCCATCTGGTTACTTTACACTTACTCTGACATCTTTATCTTGACTCTGGTATCGATGCCATCTGGTTATGTTACACTTACTCTGACATCTTTATCTTGACTCTGGTATCAATGCCATCTGGTTACGTTACACTTACTCTGACATCTTTATCTTAGCTGTTGGTATCGATGGCATCTGGTTACTTTACACTTACTTGTACATCATTATCTTAGTCAGTGGTATCGATGGCATCTGGTTACATTACACTTACTCAAACAACTTTATCTTAGGTGTGGGTATTAATGCCATCTGGTTACGTTACACTTACTCTGACATCTTTATCTTAGCTGTTTGTGTCAAAGGCATCTGGTTACTTTACACTTACTCTGACATCTTTATCTTAGCTATGGTATCGATGCCATCTGGTTACTTTACACTTACTCTGACATCTTTATCTTAGCGGTTGGTATCAATGGCACCTGGTTACTTTACACTTTCTTTGACATCTTTATCTTAGCTGTTGTTATTGATGGCATCTGGTTACTTTACACTTACTCTGACATCTTTATCTTAGCTGTTATCAATGCCATCTGGTTACATTACACTTACTCGTACATCTTTATCTTAGCTGATAGTATCAATGGCATCTGGTTACTTTACACTTACTCTGACATCTTTATCTTAGCTGTGGTATCGATGCCATCTGGTTACTTTACACTTACTCTGACATCTTTATCTTAGCTGTTGGTATCAATGGCATCTGGTTACTTTACACTTACTCTGACATCTTTATCTTAGCTGTTGTTATTGATGGCATCTGGTTACTTTACACTTACTCTGACATCTTTATCTTAGCTGTTATCAATGCCATCTGGTTACATTACACTTACTCTGACATCTTTATCTTAGCTGATAGTATCAATGGCATCTGGTTACTTTACACTTACTCTGACATCTTTATCTTAGCTGTGGTATCGATGCTCTGGTTACTTTACTCTTACTCTGACAACTTTATCTTAGCTCTTGGTATCAATGTGATCTGGTTTCTTTATATTTACTCTGACATCTTTATCTTAGCTGTTGGTATCGATGCCATCTGGTTACTTTACACTTACTCTGACATCTTTATCTTAGCTGTTGGTATCGATGCCATCTGGTTACTTTATACTTACTATGACATATTTATCTTAGCTGTTGGTATCGATGGCATCTGGTTACTTTACACTTACTCAAACATCTTTATCTTAACTGTTGGTATCGATGGCATCTGGTTACGTTACACTTGCTCAAACAACTTTATATTAGCTGTTGGTATTGATGCCATCTGGTTACTTTACACTTACTCTGACATCTTTATCTTAGCTGTTTGTATCAATGCCATCTGGTTACTTTACACTTACTCTGACATCTTTATCTTAGCTGTTGGTATCAATGCCATCTGGTTACTTTACTCTTACTCAAACAACTTTATCTTAGCTGTTGTTATCAATGTCATCTGGTTACGTTACACTTGCCTTGACATCTTTATCTTAGCTGTTGGTATCAATGCCACCTGGTTACTTTACACTTACTCTGACAACTCTATCTTAGCTGTTGGCATCAATGCCATCTGGTTACTTTACACTTCCTCTGACAACTTTATGTTATCTGTTGGTATTGAAGCTATCTATTTACTTTACACTTACTCTGAAATCTTTATCTTATCTGTTGGTATCAATGCCATCTGGTTACTTTATACTTACTCTGACATCATTACCTTAGCTGTTGGTATCAATGGCATTTGGTTACGTTACACTTTGACATCTTTATCTTAGCTGTAGGTATCGATGGCATCTGGTTACTTTACACTTACTCGTACATCTTTATCATAGCTGTTGGTATTGATGGCATCTGGTTACATTACACTTACTCAAACAACTTTATCTTAGCTGTTGGAATTGATGCCATCTGGTTACGTTACACTTACTCTGACATCTTCATCTGAGCTGTTTGTATCAATGCTATTTGCTTATGTTACACTTACTTTGACATCTACATCTTAGCTGTTTGTATCAATGCCATCTGGTTACTTTACACTTACGCTGACATCTTTATCTTAGCTGTTGGTATCAATGTCATCTGATTACTTTACACTTACTCTGACATCTTTATCTTAGCTGTTGTTATTGATGCCATCTGGTTACATTACACTTTCTCTGACATATTTTTCGTAGCTGTGGTATCGATGCCATCTGGTTACTTTACACTTACTTGTACATCTTTATCTTAGCTGTTGGTATCGATGGCATCTGGTCATTTTACACTTATTTGTACATCCTTATCTTAGCTGTTGGTATCAATGTCATCTGGTTACTTTAGACTTACTCTGACATCTTTATCTTAGCTCTTGGTATCAATTCCATCTGGTTACGTTACACTTACTCTGACATCTTTATCTTGACTGTGGTATCAATGCCATCTGGTTACTTTACACTTACTCTGACATCTTTACCTTAGCTGTTGGTATCGATGGCATCTGGTTACTTTAGAATTACTCTGACATCTTTATCTTAGCTGTTTGTGTCAATGCCATCTGGTTATGTTACACTTACTCTGACATCTTTAGCTTAGATGTTGGTATCGATGCCATCTGGTTACGTTACATTTACTCTGATATCTTTATCTTAGCTCTTGGTATCAATACCATCTGGTTACTTTATACTTACTCTGACATCTTTATCTTAGCTCTTGGTATCGATGCCATCTGGTTATGTTACACTTACTCTGACATCTTTATCTTGACTGTGGTATCAATGCCATCTGGTTACTTTACACTTACTCTGACATGTTTATCTTAGCTGTTGGTATCGATGGCATCTGGTTACTTTCCACTTACTCATACATCTTTATCTTAGCTGTTGGTATCAATGGCATCCGGTTACATTACACTTACTCAAATAACTTTATCTTAGCTGTGGTATTGATGCCATCTGGTTACTTTACTCTTACTCTGACATCTTTATATTAGCTGTTGTTATTGATGGCATCTCTTTACTTTACACTTACTCTGACATCTTTATCTTAGCTGTTGGTATCAATGCCATCTGGTTACTTTACACTTATTTTGACATCTTTATATTAGCTGTGGTATCAATGGCATATGGTTACTTTACAGTTACTCTGAAATCTTTATCTTAGCTGTTTGTATCAATGCCATCTGGTTACTTTACACTTACACTGACATCTTTAGCTTAGCTGTTAGTATCAATGTCATCTGGTTACTTTACACTTACTCTGACATCTTTATCCTAGCTGTTGTTATTGATGGCATCTGGTTACTTTATACTTACTCTGACATCTTTTTCGTAGCTGTGGTATTGATGCCATCTGGTTACTTTACACTTACTTGTACATCTTTATCTTAGCTGTTGGTATCGATGGCATCTGGTCACTTTACACTTACTTGTACATCTTTATCTTAGCTGTTGGTATCAATGTCATCTGGTTACTTTACACTTACTCTGACATCTTTATCTTAGCTGTTGGTATCGATGGCATCTGGTTACTTTCCACTTACTTGTATATCTTTATCTGAGCTGTTGGTATCGATGGCATCTGGTTATGTTACACTTACTCAAACAACTTTATCTTAGCTGTGGTATTGATGCCATCTGGTTACTTTACTCTTACTCTGACATCTTTATATTAGCTATTGGTATCGATGCCATCTGGTTACTTTACACTTTCTCTGACAAGTTAATCTTAGCTGTTGTTATTGATGGCATCTGGTTACTTTACACTTATTCTGACATCTTTATCTTAGCTGTGGTATCAATGCCATCTGGTTACTTTACACTTACTCTGACATTTTTCTCTTAGATGTTGGTATCGATGGCATATGGTTACTTTGCAGTTACTCTGAAATCTTTATCTTAGCTCTGGGTACTGATGCCATCTGGTTACTTTACACTTACTCTGACTTCTTTATGTTAGCTGTTGGTATCGAAGCCATCTAGTTATGTTACTCTTACTCTGACATCTTTACCTTAGCTCTTGGTATCTACGCCATCTTTTTACTTTACACTTACTTGGACAGCTTTATCTTAGCTGTTGGTATCAATGCCATCTGGTTACGTTACACTTACTCTGACATCTTTATCTTAGCTCTTGGTATCGATGCCATCTGGTTACTTTACACTTACTCTGACATCTTTATCTTAGCTGTTTCTATCGATGCCATCTGGTAACTTTACAATTACTTGTAAGATCTTTATCTTAGCTGTTGTTATCAATAGCATCTATTTACTTTACACTTACTTTGACATCTTTATCTAAGTTGTGGTATCGATGCTCTGATTACACTTACTCTGACATCCTTATCTTAGCTGTTGGTATAGTTGCCATCTAGTTATATTATACTTACTCTGACATCTTTATCGTGACTGTGGTTTCAATGCCATCTGGTTACTTTACACTTCCTTGTACATTTGATCTTAGCCGTTGGTGCTGATAAAATCTGGTTACATTATACTTACTCAAACAACTTTATCATAGCTGCTGCTGTCGATGCCATCTAGTTACTTTACACTTTGACATCTTCTTCTTAGCTGTTGGTATCAATGCCATCATCTTACATTACACTTACTTTGACATCTATATCTTAGCTGTTTGTATCGATGTCATCTGGTTACTTTAAACTTACTCTGACATCTTTATCTTAGCAGTAGTATCGATGCAACCTGGTTACTTTACACTTACTCTGACATGTTTATCTTAACTATTTGTATTGGTGACATTTGATTACTTTACACTTACTCTGATATCTTTATCATAGCTGTTTATATCAATTCCATCTGGTTACTTTACACTTAACTCTGACATCTTTATTTTAGCTGTTATTGATGGCATCTGGTTACTTTACACTTACTCTGACATCTTTATCTTAGCTGTGGTATCGATGTCATCTGGTTACTTTACAGTTACTCGTACATTTTTATCTTCGCTGTTGGTATCGATGGCATCTGATTACTTTACACTTACTCTGACATCTTTATCTTAGCTGTTGGTATCAGTGGCATCTGGTTACTTTACACTTACTCTGACATCTTTATCTTAGCTGTGGTATCGATTCTCTGGTTACTTTACACTTAATCTGACATATTTATCTTAGCTGTTGTTATCAATGCCATCTGGTTAAGTTACACTTACTCTGACATCTTTATCTTGACTGTGGTATCAATGCCATCTGGTTTCTTTACACTTACTCTGACAACTTTATCTTAGCTGTTGGTATCGATGGAATCTGGTTACTTTACACTTACTCGAACATCTTTATCTTAGCTGTTTATATCAATGCCATCTGGTTACTTTACACTTACTCATACATCTTTATCTTAGCTGTTGGTATCAATGGCATCTGGTTACTTTACACTTACTCTGACATCTTTATCTTAGCTGTGGTATCGATGCCATCTGGTTACTTTACACTTACTCTGACAACTTTATCTTAGCTGTTGTTATTGATGGCATCTGTTCACTTTACACTTACTCTGACATCTTTATCTTAGCTGTTTGTATCGATGCCACCTGATTACTTAACACTTATTCTGATATGTTTATCTTAGCTGTGGTATCGATGCCATCTGGTTACGTTACTCTTACTCTGACATCTTTATCTTAGCTCTTCGTATCGATGCCATCTGGTTACTTTACACTTACTCTGACAACTTTATTTTAGCTGCTGGTATCAATGCCATCTGGTTGCTTTACACTTACTCTGACATCTTTATCTTAGCTCTTGATATCGATGCTATCTGGTTACTTTACACTTACTCTGACATCATTACCTCAGCTGTTGGTATCAATGCCATCTGGTTACTTTACAGTTACTCTGACATCTTTATCTTAGCTCTTGGTATTGATGTCATCTGGTTAAGTTATACTTACCTTGACATCTTTATCTTAGCTGGTGGTATCAATGCCATCGGGTTAATTTATACTTACTCTGACATCATTACCTCAGCTGTTGGTATTGATGCCATCTGGTTATGTCACTCTTACTCTGACATCTTTATCTTGACTGTGGTATCAATGCCATCTGATTACGTTACACTTACTCTGCCAACTTTATCTCAGCTGTTGTTATTGATGGCATCTGTTTACTTTACACTTACTCTGACATCTTTATCTTAGCTGTGGTATCAATGCCATCTGGTTACTTTACACTTACTCTGACATCTTTATCTTAGCTGTTTGAGTTAATGTCATCTGTTTACTTTACAAGAACTCTGAAATCTGTATCTTAGCTGTTTGTGTTGATGCCCTCTGGTAACTTTCCACTTTCTCTGACATCTTTATCTTAGCTGTTGGTATCGATGGAATCTGGTTACTTTACACTTACTCTGACATCATTATCTTAGCTGTGGTATTGATGACATTTGGTTACATTAGACTTACTCGTACATCTTTATCTTAGCTGTTGGTATTGATGGCATCTGGTTACTTTACACTTACTAGTACATCTTTATCTTAGCTGTTTCTATCGATGCCATCTAGTTACTTTACATGTACTTTGACATCTTTATCTTAGCTGTTGGTATGGATACCATATGGTTACGTTACACCTACTCTGACATCTTTATCTTGACTGTGGTATCGATGCCATCTGGTTACTTTACACTTACTCTGACACTTTTATCTTAGCTCTTGGTATCAATTTCATCTGGTTACTTTACACTCACTCTAATAACTTTATCTAAGCTCTTCGTATCGATGCAATCTGGTTACTTTACACTGACTCTGACATCTTTATCTTAGCTGTTAGTATCAATGCCATCTGGTTACTTTACACTTATTCATGCAACTTTATCTTAGCTGTTGCTATCAATGCCATCTGGTTACTTTACACTTACTCTGACAACTTTATCTTAGCTGTTGTTATCGATGCCATCTGGTTACATTACACTTACTCTGACACCTTTTTATTAGCTGTTTTATTGATGGCATCTGGTTACTTTACACTTACTCCGACATCTTTATCTTTAATTTTGGTATGGATGCCATCTGGTTATGTTACATTTACTCTGATATCTTTATCTTAGCTGTTGGTATCAATGCCATCTGGTTACTTTATATTTACTCTGACATCTTTATCTTAGCAGTTGGTATCGATGTCATCTGGTTACTTTACATTTACTCTGACATCTTTACCTTTGCTGTGGTATCAATGCCATCTGGTTATGTTACACTTACTCTGACATCTTTATCTTAGCTGTTTTATCGATGGCATCTGGTTACTTTACACTTACTCTGACATCTTTATCTTAGCTGTTGGTATCAATGCCATCTGGTTATGTTACACTTACTCTGACATCTTTATCTTAGCTGTTGGTATCAATGCCATCTGGTTACTTTACACTTACTCTGACATCTTTATCTTAGCTGTTGGTATCGATGCCATCTGGTTACTTTACACTTACTCTGACATCTTTATCTTAGCTGTGGTATCAATGCCATCTGGTTACTTTACACTTACTCTGACATCTTTATCTTAGCTGTTTGAGTTGATGTCATCTGTTTACTTTACAAGAACTCTGAAATCTGTATCTTAGCTGTTGTATTGATGCCCTCTGGTAACTTCCCACTTTCTCTGACATCTTTATCTTAGCTGTTGGTATCGATGGCATCTGGTTACTTTGCACTTACTCTGACTTCATTATCTTAGCTGTGGTGTTGATGACATTTGGTTACATTAGACTTACTCGTACATCTTTATCTTAGCTGTTGGTATTGATGGCATCTGGTTACTTTACACTTACTAGTACATCTTTATCTTAGCTGTTTCTATCGATGCCATCTGGTTACTTTACATGTACTCTGACATCTTTATCTTAGCTGTTGGTATGGATACCATATGGTTACGTTACACCTACTCTGACATCTTTATCTTCACTGTGGCATCGATGCCATCTGGTTACTGTACACTTACTCTGACACTTTTATCTTAGCTCTTGGTATCAATTTCATCTGGTTACTTTACACTCACTCTAATAACTTTATCTAAGCTCTTCGTATCAATGCAATCTGGTTACTTTACACTTACTCTGACATCTTTATCTTAGCTGTTGGTATCAATGCCATCTGGTTACTTTACACTTACTCTGACATCTTTATCTTAGCTGTTGGTATCAATGCCATCTGGTTACTTTACACTTACTCTGACATCTTTATCTTAGCTGTGGTATCAATGCCATCTGGTTATGTTACACTTACTCTGACATCTTTATCTTAGCTGTTTGTATCAATGGCATCTGGTTACTTTACACTTACTCTGACATCTTTATCTTAGCTGTTGGTATCAATGCCATCTGGTTACTTTACACTTACTCTGACATCTTTATCTTAGCTGTTGGTATTAATGCCATCTGGTTACATTACACTTATATTCTGACATCTTTATCTTAGCTCTGGTACTGATGCAATTTGGTTGCTTTACACTTACTCTGACATCTTTATCTTAGCTGTTGGTATCAATACAATCTGGTTACTTTACACTTACTCTGACATCTTTATCTTAGCTGTTCATATCAATGCTATCTGGTTACTTTACACTTACTCTGACATCTTTATCATAGCTATTGGTCTTAATGCCATCTGGTTATGTTACACTTACTCTGACATCTTTATCTTAGCTGTTGGTATCAATGCCATCTGGTTATTTTACACTTACTCTGACATCTTTATCTTAGCTGTGGTATCGATGCCATCTGGTTACTTTACACTTACTCTGACATCTTTATCTTAGCTGTGGTATCAATGCCATCTGGTTACTTTACACTTACTCTACCATCTTTATCTTAGCTCAAATTCAACCACCAAAGAACGAAAGACTGTAGTAAAATACAAAAAAATGGCACAGGAACAATGACAGCATCCACAAACAAATATTTAATAAAATAGATGTTCTTTAAAAACCAACGTTGTAGTGGAACTACGTCCACAATAAGCCAAAGAACAAGAATCAATAAATCCAAGTGTAAAGCGCTTTTCGTCTGTTAATATAAACAGACTTCTTCAGACAAATGCACTACGTGAATCAAAGGTTATTTAAATGCAACAAAATAGTCACATGACAGATGTACTTAAAGTTAACTCTTAAAAGTCAGAACATTACTGGCTCACTTTTCCACCTTACTTTTTGTAAAAAGAAAAACGATGTGCAAAAATTCATTAGAAAAAAACCTAACAGCGACTAAATCAAATAAGTTACATTGAACACAATAGTAAAATGTACTCTGTGTATAGTTGTACTTAACACACTGCTAAACCATAAATTCAAATGAGGGACACCCTATAACATAATGACAGTTATGTGAAGACCACAAAGACCAAAACTACTGTACAATTTATAATTTATATGCAATATATAGAAAAATATGATTTCAAATATTAGTTCTAAACGTTAAGTTCTAATGATAGGTACAATAACCATGTATAAACAAAACCAATGTGGGGTGGATAACCTATCCTGTCAAAGTAGGGTTGACCACAGGTAAAATAATACCTTAATGTTATGAGGTATATTTAAAAATTTTGTACTACAAATAATTGGGTTAATACACTGCTGACATGTGTTGTAGTGACTCACTATGTCGTAGTCAATATATATCAAAATGTTGTTAAAAGAAGTAATACAATATTAGGTTAAAGGTGTGTCGACCTTACATAAATGCAAAAATGTACTAAAACACAACTGACAGACTACCTATGCTCTAGCTAATCAAATACAAAACTATACACATAGGGTAACTTGGTTCATTAAATTTATGGACACTAGAAGTACTCACCTAACATAACCAGTTTTTTAACTTAAGTATACAGGTGAGTGAGTAAACTTCATTCAGTCCTGGTGGACGACATGTGTCACACGTGTCCAAACGTACCTGCCATAGCAATTCTATCTTTTCCAAAATTAATGAACTAGAACAACCTCTAAACATAGTTTGAATTAAGTTGTCCTGGTCTTGAATTTGTTCAATAACTTTAAATTTAAATGAATGATTAGGTTTTTCCATACAATGCTTTGCTAGAGCATTCTCCTGTTTATGTCTACTAATTGCATATGTATGATCATAAATCCTATCACGAAGCCTCCTGTCAGTTTTTCCCACATAGATGGCAGGACATAGTTGACATAAGGCTAGGTAGACTACACCTTGGAATTGCAATTAAATTTATTTCTCAAAACGTAATTTTTATCTCTAATGACAAACTTACTGCCTATGTCTATATATTTACAATAATTACACATCTCACAATGGAAAATGCCTGTTGTTCTGCATGTGTTATTATGTCGACATTCTATAATATTTTTTAAGTTTTTACCACGCCTGTAAGTGACAACCGGTGATGGTCCTAACTTTTGGGTAATGTCTCTGTCAGTTGTAAGTAAGTGCCAATTTCTTTTCAAGATATCTACAACTTCTCTTGCTCTTAGATTAAAAGTGAAAACAAACCTAATATTCCCATTAGTTGTTTGTGTGGAATTTGTTCTTTCAAGTGTGTTATAGTTGGAAGTGTTTATGTAGTTAGTCTGTTCTACATCAATTGGGTCAAAATCTAGATCTAGTTCCCTTGATACTAGTAAAGTGTCCTTGTTCAAAATTGGTTTGTATATTCCTATTTCCCTCTTAACCTGGACTTCCATTATTATACTATCAATTAGTTCAGTAGGGTAACCCCTGTGTGTAAACATATCAAACAAGTTTTTACATTCTGTTAAAAAGTCATTTTGCATAGTGATCATTCTTGCAGCCCATACGACTTGTCTCTTGATAACAGACTTTTTCTGATGCAAGGGATGAGAGCTGTTGAAATGCAAGAGTGAGTTAGAGTATGTACTCTTTCTATAAATTTTAGCTGTATAATGTTGACCCAATGTATTTTTTGATAAAAGTACATCAAGATAATTAATACTCAACTCTTGGTAAACACTAGTGAATTTAAAAAAATCAGTTGTGTTATTAAAGTATTCAACTAGCTCTTTTGCTACAGTACTGTCACCTAAAATTATAATGAAAATATCCTCCAGGTAACGGGTGTTATAAGAAATACTGTTCCTCAAGTTTGTATTTTCAAGAACAAATTTATGTTCCCAATGTGCCCATGACTAAGTTAGCGAAACTGCCTCCACAAGGGGAGCCCATAGCTACCCCGATTTTTTGTAAGTATATGTTGTTGTTAAAAGCAAAGAAATTATATTTCAAGACTATTCTCAATAGTTGTTCGATTAATCTTTGCTCAGAGTCACTTGCTCCTCTTGAGCTAATAAATTCTACCACCCACTCAATACCTAAATCATGGGGGATGGATGTATAAAGATCACAAACATCAATTGTTAAAAAGTTTTTTCCATCATTATACTCGAGTGTGTTAATTTGTTCGAGAAATGACCACAAGTCTTTACAGATTTGTTTTTCATTACCTACATATGTTTTCAATATGGAATCAATCACCTTAGCACAGGGGTATGTGATAGATTGACTGGCATCTACCAATGCTCTCATGGGAGGAGGGGTCATTGAGGTCTTTGTGGATTTTAGGCAACCCAAATAAGGAAGGTAGTCTAGGTGAAGGTAGGTTTAAATAGTTGTTAGTGTGTATGTCAGTCAGTGAGTCAATAAATAAGTCATTAATAAACATTTTTATTCTGTTTTGCACTGTATTTAACCCATTTAGACTCACTTTTTGATAAGCCTGACCTTCAAGAAGTTTTGTCATTTTATCGATGTATTGGCTCCCTTCCATTACCACTAACCCACCACCTTTATCCGGTTTCATTATACGGATTGGTAAGTTTTTAAACTGTGTTAACCTCAATTTGTCCTCTGTAGAGACATTATAATAATCAGTAGAACAAAAATTTTTTTCTTTATTTATTTGATTTTTAAGCTAACCTTTTTCTTCTTAATTCCTAACTCTGTCACTCCTGAGTACTACTCACCATGCTTGATTGTACTAGTCACTTTTTATACAGTAATTTTTCTAAATTTTACTTCATCTGATGCTGTAATACTCTATCTAAGTGCCTTTCTCAAATCTTTCTACTTTTTTTTTAGTCTTTTTTAAACTATTTTCTAATTTTATATTAGATGTTTCTGTATGTTTACAGTGTGTTTATTATTTAGTATGACGTTACTGGAGCTTTTCTCCCCAGGCCTTCACTGAAAATGGATATGTATCCAGTTGGACTAGCCCGGTCAACAAATGTAAAATAAAATAAAATAAATAAATAAAATAAACAAGTTCCTTATTTCTATTTCACACATGTAATCAAAAAGGTGAATTAATGGGTGTATAGGTGGATTGTGGGTACTTGCTAACTTCAAAACATGCCTATCAGATGTCCCAACACCTAGTAAGGCTGTTAAGTTAAGCTTTCTAATATAAAGTTTAAAATCTAAGAGGGTTTCAACTAAGTCAACTCTATCAGATTGAACAAAGTTAAGTCCATTAGCAAGTAATTCGACCAAACTATTGTCCATAGTAAAGTCAGTGTAATTGTAAATGTTAAAGTCTCCTTTGACATTGGTAATAAGTTTGTAACTAGTTGTAGTAATGTCCTGTTTGTCTACCTCAGCATCAAGGAGGTACCCTATTACCTCCTCCTGTTGCTTGCAGCTCGAGTGTTGTAAAATTTCCTCTGGTTCGCACCATATTTGTTCCGACTCCTCGCTGTCCACCCTTGAGAGTTTTTTGACTGGTGGTTGTTAGAACCACCCTCTGTTTCAATGTTCTCAAATCTGTCCCTATTGGAATTCGTTGTAGGTACATCGGTACTTGTCCCTGGTCTTGGTGATGTCAAGTCAATATTGTCTGTATCCAAATCATTAATACCATAGTCAGGTGAAATGTTGTTGCTGTTACTCACAAAATTGTTACGTGACTGAGAGGGGGGTGGTTTCGGATAAGCTGTACCCTCCTCATAGTTGTTTAAGTCTCTTCTGAGTTTTCTAAGTTTAGTTTCTTTCATTCTGTCAATTTGTTGGGAAATACTAGAAAAAATGCATTGGTAATCATACTGGTATCTATCAAATACCGTATCCTTTTTAATGTCCTTCTCTCATTCAGTTGCTTCCTCAGTTAGTTGTTTAATTTGTAATGAGTAATGTTTACACATGATCTTTAACAGTTCTAAACCTTGAGTGTTAAACAACTGAATAATGTCTTTGTAAAACTCAGAACCTTGTTCTAGACCAGTAGGGTATTGCCAAGTGTGAAGACCTTTAGGGACAATGTTCTCTTTTATACATATTTCAAAATATTGCAGTTCAAGTTGCAGCTTTTTAATTTTTAAATAGTTTTGTATCAAAAAGTTTGAGTTTAAAGGAAATACTCACATTACTTCCAGCCGGGTTTCCTATAGTTGCATTTCTACTCTGAGGGTTTAGGCTTGGATGTTCATTCAGCCAATTGATGAAATCATAGGACTCAATAAGCCCCGAAGTAATAGTGCGTTCTGTGAGAATACCCTGGTTATTACTGTTGCCCATGTTGTTGTTAACAGTCACTTTGTAATTTCCATTTTCATTTGTTGTAACCTGGTTAACTGTAAAGCTTGATGAATTAGCTCTGTTTGCTCCTTCTGGAGTACTAAGTAAATCCTTTTGTGTTTCTGTAGCACTCGGTTGAGTTAAACACTCAACTCTGGCTGTTAGGTTCTCCAAACGTTGATTCATTGCCTCCAGCAATAATGTTAAGTTACCTCTTCTGTCTGTTTCTGGACCTGAGAGGTTGAAAACGTTGTCGCTGTTTCCTGTAGCCATGAACAAACAAATTCAACCACCAAAGAATGAAAAACTGTGGCAAAATATGAAAAAACAGCACAGGAACAACGACAGCATCCACAAACAAATATTTAATAAAATAGATGTTCTTTAAAAACCAACGTTGTAGTGGAACTACGTCCACAATAAGCCAAAGAACAAGAATCAATAAATCCAAGTGTAAAGCGCTTTTCGTCTGTTAATATAAACAGACTTCTTCAGACAAATGCACTACATGAATCAAAGGTTATTTAAATGCAACAAAATAGTCACATGACAGATGTACTTAAAGTTAACTCTTAAAAGTCAGAACATTACTGGCTCATTTTTCCACCTTACTTTTTGTAAAAAGAAAAATGATGCGCAAAAAATCATTAGAAATAACCTAACAGCCACTAAATCAAATAAGTTACATTGAACACAATAGTAAAATGTACTCTGTGTATAACATTATAGTTGTACTTAACACACTGCTAATTAAAAACAACGGAGATACATTTATTGCTACAAACCAAAATGTTGTGTCAACATACTTAAATATGTAATGTAACATGTGTAATACTAGTGTTAACCGTGTTAACAACTCTTATATGCGAAATACTAATGGGGCTACACTTATATCCCAAATTTATGGTGAATGTAAAGTTAATAAAAAAGTTAATAAAAGAGTAAAAAAATTCCCATTCACATAACACTGTCATACTGCTTCCCCCACATCAACAATGGAATAAACCATAAATTCAAACAAGGGGCACCCTATAACATAATGACAGCTATGTGAAGACCACAAAGACCAAAACTACTGTACAATTTATAATTTATATGCAATATACAGAAAAATATGATTTCAAATATTAGTTCTAAATTTTAAATTCTAAACGATAGGTACAATAACCATGTATAAACAAAACCAATGTGGGGTGGATAACCTATCCTGTCAAAGTAGGGTTGACCACAGGTAAAATAATACCTTAATGTTATGAGGTATATTTAAAAATTTTGTACTACAAATAATTGGGTTAATACACTGCTGACATGTGTTGTAGTGACTCACTATGTCGTAGTCAATATATATCAAAATGTTGTTAAAAGAAGTAATACAATATTAGGTTAAAGGTGTGTCGACCTTACATAAATGCAAAAATGTACTAAAACACAACTGACAGACTACCTATGCTCTAGCTAATCAAATACAAAACTATACACATAGGGTAACTTGGTTCATTAAATTTATGGACACTAGAAGTACTCACCTAACATAACCAGTTTTTTAACTTAAGTATACAGGTGAGTGAGTAAACTTCATTCAGTCCTGGTGGACGACATGCGTCCAAACATAACTGCCATAGCAATTCTATCTTTTCCAAAATTAATGAACTAGAACAACCTCTAAGCATAGTTTGAATTAAGTTGTCCTGGTCTTGAATTTGTTCAATAACTTTAAATTTAAATGAATGATTAGGTTTTTCCATACAATGCTTTGCTAGAGCATTCTCCTGTTTATGTCTACTAATTGCATATACAGCAACAAAATAACCAATTCCTGATGTGAAAGCCAGGACCAAGAACCACAGCTTGAACAGAAGGATGTAAAAGGAATAATTTTAATAGGCTAAAATCACACAGAGCTCCAATAGTAAACACTGGTTTAGCGCTTTCATCTGCAATTAGGCAGACTTCTTCAGAACCAATTGTACAGTAATGATTCTCTCTTTTAAAAACAATTTGGCACCAAAATAGCGTGATTCTTTTAAAGGGCCATTGCCACAACCTCAACACATTAAATATGCATTAAATATAACACTTGTAAATGTCATCAGACACAATGATTATACATATATTATTCAAAATCCATGGTTAATGAAAACAATATGATGTCCATAAATGTGCAATGTAAAAAATAATTACTTGTAAATAATAAAATACATGAATTACAAGACCACTCAGAAGGAGGGTGTAATTGAAATGATGATGACTAAAGATGAAAAGTGCTAAAAAAGGCCACATGTAAAAACATGTCCTACTCTAGACTAAAACCTAATTGGTGAGTATATATATGTGTTTGTATGTATAGTTGTATAAAAATGTGGATCAATCCAACAATAAAAAGGGTTTAATACTTATACAGTCATTAAGTCCTGGGCTAGATGTGGCATCACATAAAATCTGCCACTTACTTTCCAGCATAGCTAAGTGTCCTACACATTCTTTTGTATTCACCATTATTGACCAAACTGATGTTTCTATTAGTGGAGAAAACTGGAAAGCACACTTAGCTATGTTGGAAAGTAAGTGGCAGATTTTATGTGATGCCACATCTAGCCCAGGACTTAATGACTGTATAAGTATTAAACCCTTTTTATTGTTGGATTGATCCACATTTTTATACTACTATACATACAAACACATATACATACTCACCAATTAGGTTTTAGTCTAGAGTAGGACATGTTTTTACATGTGGCCTTTTTTAGCACTTTTCATCTTTAGTCATCATCATTTCAATTACACCCTCCTTCTGAGTGGTTTTTATGCTTGTAATTCATGTATTTTATTATTTACAAGTAATTATTTTTTACATTGCACATTTATGGACATCATATTGTTTTCATTAACCATGCATTTTTAATAATATATGTATAATCATTGTGTCTGATGCCATTTACAAGTGTTATATTTAATGCATATTTAATGTGTTGAGGTTGTGTCAATGGCCCTTTAATAGAATCACGCTATTTTGGTGCCAAATTGTTTTTAAAAGCGAGAATCATTACTGTACAATTGGTTCTGAAGAAGTCTGCCTAATTGCAGATGAAAGCACTAGACCAGTGTTTACTACTGGAGCTCTGTGTGATTTTAGCCTATTAAAATTATTCCTTTTACATCCTTCTGTTCGAGCTGTGGTTCTTGGTCCTGGCTTTCACATCAGGAATTGGTTATTTTGTTACTAATTGCATATGTATGATCATAAATCCTATCACAAAGCCTCCTGTCAGTTTTTCCCACATAGATGGCAGGACATAGTTGACATAAGGCTAGGTAGACTACACCTTGGAATTGAAATTAAATTTATTTCACAAAATGTAATTTTTATCTCTAATGACAAACTTACTGCCTATGTCTATATATTTACAATAATTACACATCTCACAGTGGAAAATGCCTGTTGTTCTGTATGTTTTTACCACGTCAGTAAGTGACAACCGGTGATGGTCCTAACTTTTGGGTAATGTCTCTGTCAGTTGTAAGTAAGTGCCAATTTCTTTTCAAGATATCTACAACTTCTCTTGCTCTTAGATTAAAAGTGAAAACAAACCTAATATTCACATTAGTTGTTTGTGTGGAATTTGTTATTTCAAGTGTGTTATAGTTGGAAGTGTTTATGTAGTTAGTCTGTTCTGCATCAATTGGGTCAAAATCTAAATCTAGTTCCCTTGATACTAGTAAAGTGTCCTTGTTCAAAAATGGTTTGTATATTCCTATTTCCCTCTTAACCTGGACTTCCATTATTATATTATCAATTAGTTCAGTAGGGTAACCCCTATGTGTAAACATATCAAACAAGTTTTTACATTCTGTTAAAAAGTCATTTTGCATAGTGATCATTCTTGCAGCCCATACGACTTGTCTCTTGATAACAGACTTTTTCTGATACAAGGGATGAGAGCGGTTGGAATGCAAGAGTGAGTTAGAGTTTGTACTCTTTCTATAAATTTTAGCTGTATAATGTTGACCCAATGTGTTTTTTGACAAAAGTACTTCAAGATAACTAATACTCAACTCTTGGTAAACACTAGTGAATTTTAAAAAATCAGTTGTGTTATTAAAGTATTCAACTAGCTCTTTTGCTACAGTACTGTCACCTAAAATTATAATGAAAATATCCTCCAGGTAACGGGTGTAAAAAGAAATACTGTTCTTCAAGTTTGTATTTTCAAGAACAAACTTATGTTCCCAATGTGCCCATGACTAAGTTAGCGAAACTGCCTCCACAAGGGGAGCCCATAGCTACCCCAATTTTTTGTAAGTATATGTTGTTGTTAAAAGCAAAGAAATTATATTTCAGGACTATTCACAATAGTTGTTCGATTAATCTTTGCTCAGAGTCACTTGCTCATCTTGAGCTAATAAATTCTACCACCCACTCAATACCTAAATCATGGGGGATGGATGTATAAAGATCACAAACATCAATTGTTAAAACATTTTTTTCCATCATTATACTCGAGTGTGTTAATTTGTTCGAGAAATTACCACAAGTCTTTACAGATTTGTTTTTCATTACCTACATATGTTTTCAATATGGAATCAATCACCTTAGCACAGGGGTATGTGATAGATTGACGGGCATCTACCAATGCTCTCATGGGAGGGGTCATTGAGGTCTTTGTGGATTTTAGGCAACCCAAATAAGGAAGGTAGTCTAGGTGAAGGTAGGTTTAAATAGTTGTTAGTGTGTATGTCAGTCAGTGAGTCAATAAATAAGTCATTAATAAACATTTTTATTCTGTTTTGCACTGTATTTAACCCATTTAGACTCATTTTTTGATAAGCCTGACCTTCAAGAAGTTTTGTCATTTTATCGATGTATTGGCTCCCTTCCATTACCACTAACCCACCACCTTTATCCGGTTTCATTATACGGATTGGTAAGTTTTTAAACTGTGTTAACCTCGATTTGTCCTCTGTAGAGACATTATAATAATCAGTAGAACAAACATTTTTTCCTCTATTTATTTGATTTTTAAGCTAACCTTTTCTTCTTAATTCCTAACTCTGTCACTCCTGAGTACTACTCACCATGCTTGATTGTACTAGTCACTTTTTATACAGTCATTTTTCTAAATTTTACTTCATCTGATGCTGTAATACTCTATCTAAGTGCCTTTCTCAAATCTTTCTACTTTTTTTTTAGTCTTTTTTAAACTATTTTCTAATTTTATATTAGATGTTTCTGTATGTTTACAGTGTGTTTATTATTTAGTATGACGTTACTGGAGCTTTTCTCCCGGGGCCTCCACTGAAAATGGATATGTATCCAGTTGGACTAGCCCGGTCAACAAATGTAAAATAAAATAAAATAAATAAATAAAATAAACAAGTTCCTTATTTCTATTTCACACATGTAATCAAAAAGGTGAATTAATGGGTGTATAGGTGGATTGTAGGTACTTGCCAACTTTAAAACATGCCTATCAGATGTCCCAACACCTAGCAAGGCTGTTAAGTTAAGCTTTCTAATATAAAGTTTAAAATCTAAGAGGGTTTCAACTAACTCACCTCTATTAGATGGAACAAAGTTAAGTCCATTAGCAAGTAATTCAACCAAACTATTGTCCATAGTGAAGTCAGTGTAATAGTAAATGTTAAAGTCTCCTTTCACATTGGTAATAAGTTTGTAACTAGTTGTAGTAATGTCCTGTTTGTCTACCTCAACATCAAGGAGGTACCCTATTACCTCCTCCTGTTGCTTGCAGCTCGAGTGTTGTAAAATTTCCTCTGGTTCGCACCATATCTGTTCCGACTCCTCGCTATCTGCCCTTGAGAGTTTTTTGACTGGTGGTTGTTAGAACCACCCTCTGTTTCAATGTTCTCAAATCTGTCCCTATTGGAATTCGTTGTAGGTACATCGGTACTTGTCCCTGGTCTTGGTGATGTCAAGTCAATATTGTCTGTATCCAAATCATTAATACCATAGTCAGGCGAAATGTTGTTGCTGTTACTCACAAAATTGTTACTTGACTGAGAGGGGGGTGGTTTCGGATAAGCTGTACCCTCCTCATAGTCTTTTAAGTCTCTTCTGAGTTTTCTAAGTTTAGTTTCTTTCATTCTGTCAATTTGTTGGGAAATACTAGAAAAAATGCATTGGTAATCATACTGGTATCTATCAAATACCGTATCCTTTTTAATGTCCTTCTCTCATTCAGTTGCTTCCTCAGTTAGTTGTTTAATTTGTAATGAGTAATGTTTACACATGATCTTTAACAGTTCTAAACCTTGAGTGTTAAACAACTGAATAATGTCTTTGTAAAACTCAGAACCTTGTTCTAGACCAGTAGGGTATTGTCAAGTGCGAAGACCTTTAGGGACAATGTTCTCTTTTATACATATTTCAAAATATTGCAGTTCAAGTTGCAGCTTTTTAATTTTAAGTAGTTTTGTATCAAAAAGTTTGAGTTTAAAGGAAATACTCACATTACTTCCAGCCGGGTTTCCTATAGTTGCATTTCTACTCTGAGGGTTTAGGCTTGGTTGTTCATTCAGCCAACTGGTGAAATCATAGGACCCAATAAGTCCCGAAGTAATAGTGTGTTCTGTGAGAATACCCTGGTTATTACTGTTCCCCATGTTGTTGTTAACAGTCACTTTGTAATTTCCATTTTCATTTGTTGTAACCTGGTTAACTGTAAAGTTTGATGAATTAGCTCTGTTTGCTCCTTCTGGAGTACAAAGTAAATCCCTTTGTGTGTGTGTAGCACTCGGTTGAGTTAAACACTCAACTCTGGCTGTTAGGTTCTCCAAACGTTGATTCATTGCCTCCAGCAATAATGTTAAGTTACCTCTTCTGTCTGTTTCTGGACCTGAGAGGTTGAAAACGATGTCACTGTTTCCCGTAGCCATGAACAAACAAATTCAACCACCAAAGAATGAAATATAGTTGCAAAATACAAAAAAACAGCACAGGAACAATGACAGCATCCACAAACAAATATTTAATAAAACAGATGTTCTTTAAAAACCAACGTTGTAGTGGAACTACGTCCACAGTAATGCAACAGTGAGTTAGAGTATGTACTCTTTCTATAAATTTTAGCTGTATAATGTTGACCCAATGTATTTTTTGACAAAAGTACTTCAAGATAACTAATACTCAACTCTTGGTAAACACTAGTGAATTTTAAAAAATCAGTTGTGTTATTACCGCAGTATGACAGTGTTATGTGAAAGGGAATTTTTTTACTCTTTTTATTAACTTTTTTATTAACTTTACATTCATCATAAATTTGGGATATAAGTGTAGCCCCGTTAGTATTTTGCATATAAGAGTTGTTAACACAGTTAACACTAGTATTACACATGTTACATTACGTATTTAAGTATGTTGACACAACATTTTGGTTTGTAGCAATAAATGTATCTCCATTGTTTTTAATTAGCAGTGTGTTAAGTACAACTATAATGTTATACATGGAGTACATTTTACTATTGTGTTCAATGTAACTTATTTGATTTAGTGGCTGTTAAGTTTTTTCCTAATGATTTTTTTGCTCATCGTTTTTCTTTTTACAAAAAGTAAGGTGGAAAAGTGAATCAGTACTGTTCTGACTTTTAAGAGTTAACTTTAAGTACCTCTGTCATGTGACTATTTTGTTGCATTTAAATAACCTTTGATTCACATAGTGCATTTGTCTGAAGAAGTCTGTTTATATTAACAGACGAAAAGCGCTTTACACTTGGATTTATTGATTCTTGTTCTTTGGCTTACTGTGGACGTAGTTCCACTACAACGTTGTTTTTTAAAGAACATCTATTTTATTAAATATTTGTTTGTGGACGCTGTCATTGTTCTTGTGCCGTTTTTTCATATTTTACATCTTTATCTTAGCTGTTGTTATGATGCCATCTGGTTACTTTACACTTACTCTGAAATCTTTGTCTACGTTGTGTTATTGGAACCCATCTGGGCTCTTTACACTTACTCTGACATTTTTATCTTAGCTGTTGGTATCAATGGCATCTGGTTACTTTACACTTACTCTGACATCTTTATCTTAGCTGTTTGTTAGTGATGGCATCTGGTTACTTTATACTCACTCTGACATCTTTATCTTAGCTGTTTGTTATTGATGGCATCTGGTTACTTTACACATACTTTGACATCTTTATATTTGCGGTTGGTATCAATGCCATCTGGTTACATTACACTTACTCTGACATCTTTATCTTAGCTGTGGTATCAATGCCATCTGGTTACTTTACACTTCCTCGTACATCTTTATCTTAGCTGTTGGTATCAATGGCATCTAGTTACTTCGCACTTACTCTGACATCTTTATCTTAGCTGTTGGTATTAATGCCATCTGGTTACATTACACTTACTCTGTCATCTTTATCTTAGCTGTTTGTTTCAATGGCATCTGGTTACTTTACACTTAACTCTGACATCTTTGTCTACGCTGTGTTATTGATGCCATCTGGGCTCTTTACACTTACTCTGACATTTTTATCTTAGCTATTGGTATCGATGCCATCTGGTTACTTTACACTTATTCTGACATCTGTATCTTAGCTGTTGGTATCAATGCCATCTGGTTATTTTACACGTAATCTGACATCTTTATCTTAGCTGTTGGTATCAATGCCATCTGGTTACTTTACACTTTCTCTGCCATGTTTATCTCAGCTGTGGTATTGATGTCATCTGGTTACTTTACACTTCCTCTGACATCTTTATCTTAGCTGTTGTTATTGATGGCATCTGGTTACTTTACACTTACTCTGACATTTTTAACTTAGTTGCTTGTATCGATGCCATCTGGTTACGTTAGACTTTGACATCTTTATCTCAGCTGTTGTTATTGATGGCATCAGGTTTCTTTACACTTACTCCAACATCTTTATCTTAGCTTTTGGTATTAAAGCCATCTGGTTACTTTACACTTACTCTGACATCTTTATCTTAGCTGTGGTATCAATGCCATCTGGTTACTTTACACTTAATCTGACATCTTTTTCTTAGCTGTTTTTATCGATGCCATCTGGTTACATTACACATACTCTGATATCTTTATCTTAGTTGTGGTACTGATGCCATCTGTACATCTGATCATACATCTTTATCTTAGCTGTTATCGATGGCATCTGGTTTCTTTACACTTACTCGTACATCTATATCTTAGCTGTTGGTATCAATAGTATCTGGTTACTTTACACTTACTCTGACATCTTTATCTTAGCTGTGGTACTGATGTAATCTGGTTAATTTACACTTAGTCTGATAGCTGTATTTTAGCTGTTGGTATCGATGCGATCTGGTTACTTTACACTTACTCTAATATCTTTATCTTAGCTGTTGGTATTGATGTGATCTGGTTACTTTACACTTACTGTGACATCTTTATCTTAGCTCTTGGTATCAATGCCATCTGGTTACTTTATACTTACTGTGACATCATTACCTCAGCTGTTGGTATCGATGCCATCTGGTTACGTTACATTTACTCTGACATCTTTATCTTAGCTGTTGGTATCGATGGCATCTGGTTACTTTCCACTTACTCTGACATCTTTATCTTAGCTGTTTGTATCAATGCCATCTGGTTACATTACTCTTACGCTGACATCTTTATCTTAGCTCTTGGTATCGATGCCATCTGGTTACTTTACACTTACTCTGAAATCTTTATCTTAGCTGTTTGTACCAATGCCATCTGGTTACGTTACTCTTAATCTGACATCTTTATCTTAGCTCTTGGTATCGATGCTATCTGGTTGCTTTACACTGACTCTGTCTATTTCTTAGCTGTTGCTATCAAGGCCATCTGCTTACTTTACACTTATTCTGACAACTTTATCTTAGCTCTTGGTATCAATGCCATCTGGTTGCTTTACACTTATTCTGACATCTTTATCTTAGCTGTTTGTATCTATGGCATCTGGTTACTTTACACTTACTCTGACATCTTTATCTTAGCTCTTGGTATTGATGCAATCTGTTTACTTTACACTTACTCTGACATCTTTATCTTGACTCTGGTATTGATGCCAACTGATTACTTTATACTTACACTGACATATTTATCTTGACTCTGGTATCAATGGCATCTGGTTACATTACACTTACTCAAACAACTTTATCTTTGGTGTAGATATTAATGCTTCTGGTTATGTTACACTTACAGTGTCATCTTTATCTTAGCTGTTTGTGTCAAAGGCATCTGGTTACTTTACACTTACTCTGACATCTTTATCTTAGCTGTGGTATTGATGCTCTGGTTACTTTACTCTTACAACTTTATCTTAGCTCTTGGTATCAATATGATCTGGTTTCTTTATATTTACTCTGACATCTTTATCTTAGCTGTTGGTATCAATGCCATCTGGTTACGTTACACTTACTCTGACATCTTTATCTTGACTGTGGTATCAATGCCATCTGGTTACTTTACACTTACTCTGACAACTTTATCTTAGCTCATGGTATCGATGGCATCTGGTTACTTTCCACTTACTCGTACATCTTTATCTTAGCTGTTGGTATCAATGTCATCTGATTACTTTACACTTACTCTGACATCTTTATCTTAGCTGTTGTTATTGATGTCATCTGGTTACTTTATACTTACTCTGACATCTTTTTCGTAGCTGTAGTATTGATGCCATCTTGTTACTTTACACTTACCTGTACATCTTTATCTTAGCTGTTGGTATCAATGCCATCTGGTTACGTTACACTTACTCTGACATCTTTATCTTAGCTGTTGGTATCGATGGCATCTGGTTACTTTCCACTTACTAGTATATCTTTATCTTAGCTGTTGGTATCGATGGCATCTGGTTATGTTACACTTACTCAAACAACTTTATCTTAGCTGTGGTATCGATGCCATCTGGTTACTTTACACTTTCTCTGACAAGTTAATCTTAGCTGTTGTTATTGATGGCATCTGGTTACATTACACTTTCTCTGACATCTTTTTCGTAGCTGTGGTATTGATGCCATCTGGTTACTTTACACTTACTTGTACATCTTTATCTTAGCTGTTGGTATCAATGTCATCTGGTTACTTTAGACTTACTCTGACATCTTTATCTTAGCTATGGTATCAATGCTATGATTACTTTACACTTACTCTGACATCTTTATCTTAGCTCTTGGTGTCAATGCCATCTGGTTATGTTACACTTACTCTGACATCTTTATCTTGACTGTGTTATCAATGCCATCTGGTTACTTTACACTTACTCTGACATCTTTATCTTAGCTGTTGGTATCGATGGCATCTGGTTACTTTCCACTTACTAGTATATCTTTATCTTAGCTGTTGGTATCGATGGCATCTGGTTATGTTACACTTACTCAAACAACTTTATCTTAGCTGTGGTATCGATGCCATCTGGTTACTTTACACTTTCTCTGACAAGTTTATCTTAGCTGTTGTTATTGATGGCATCTTTTTACTTTACACTTACTCTGACATCTTTATTTTAGCTGTTGGTATCGAAGCCATCTAGTTACGTTACTCTTACTCTGACATCTTTATCTTAGCTCTTGGTATCTATGCCATCTTTTTACTTTACACTTACTTGGACAACTTGATCTTAGCTGTTGGTATCAATGCCATCTGGTTACTTTACACTTACTCTGACAACTTTATCTTAGCTGTTGGTATCAATGCCATCTGGTTACTTTACACTTACTCTGACATATTTATCTTAGCTCTTGGTATCGATGCCATCTGGTTACTTTACACTTACTTGTACATCTTTATCTTAGCTGTTGGTATCAATGGCATCTGGTTACTTTACACTTACTTTGACATCTTTATCTTAGCTGTTGTTATTGATGGCATCTGGTTACTTTACACTTACTCTGACATCTTAGCTGCTATCAATGCCATCTGGTTACATTACACTTACTCATACATCTTTATCTTAGCTGTTGGCATTGATGGTATTTGGTTACTTTACACTTACTCGTACATCTTTATCTTAGCTGTTGGTATCAATGGCATCTGGTTACTTTACACTTACTCTGACATCTTTATCTTAGCTGTGGTATTGATGCTCTGGTTACTTTACTCTTACTCTGACAACTTTATCTTAGCTCTTGGTATCAATGTGATCTGGTTTCTTTATATTTACTCTGACATCTTTATCTTAGCTGTTGGTATCAGTGCCACCTGGTTACATTACACTTACTCTGACATCTTTATCTTGACTGTGGAATCAATGCCATCTGGTTACTTTACACTTACTCTGACATCTTTATCTTAGCTGTTGGTATCGATGGCATCTGGTTACTTTCCAGTTACTCATACACCTTTATCTTAGCTGTTGGTTTCAATGGCATCTGGTTACTTTACACTTACTCAAATAACTTTATCTTAGCTGTTGGTATCAATGCCATCTGGTTACTTTACACTTACTCTGACATCTTTATCTTAGCTGTTGTTATTGATGCCATCTGGTTACATTACACTTTCTCTGACATCTTTTTTGTAGCTGTGGTATTGATGCCATTTTGTTACTTTACACTTACTTGTACATCTTTATCTTAGCTGTTGGTATCAATGTCATCTGGTTACTTTAGACTTACTCTGACATCTTTATCTTAGCTGTGGTATCGATGCTATGATTACTTTACACTTACTCTGACATCTTTATCTTAGCTCTTGGTATCAATGCCATCTGGTTATGTTACACTTACTCTGACATCTTTATCTTGACTGTGGTATCAATGCCATCTGGTTACTTTACACTTACTCTGACATCTTTATCTTAGCTGTTGGTATCGATGGCATCTGGTTACTTTCCACTTACTAGTATATCTTTATCTTAGCTGTTGGTATCGATGGCATCTGGTTATGTTACACTTACTCAAACAACTTTATCTTAGCTGTGGTATCGATGCCATCTGGTTACTTTACACTTTCTCTGACAAGTTAATCTTAGCTGTTGTTATTGGTGGCATCTTTTTACTTTACACTTACTCTGACATCTTTATTTTAGCTCTTGGTATCGATGCCATCTGGTTACTTTACACTTACTCTAACATCTTTCTGTTAGATGTTGGTATCGATGGCATATGGTTACTTTACAGTTACTCTGAAATCTTTATCTTAGCTGTTGGTATCAATGCCATCTGGTTACTTTACACTTACTCTGACTTCTTTATCTTAGCTGTTGGTATCAAAGCCATCTAGTTACATTACTCTTACTCTGACATCTTTGTCTTAGCTGTTGGTATCTATGCCATCTTTTTACTTTACACTTACTTGGACAACTTGATCTTAGCTGTTGGTATCAATGCCATCTGGTTACGTTACTCTTACGCTGACATATTTATCTTAGCTCTTGGTATCGATGCCATCTGGTTACTTTACACTTACTTGTACATCTTTATCTTAGCTGTTGGTATCAATGGCATCTGGTTACATTACACTTACTCTGACACCCTTATCTTAGCTGTTGGTATCGTTGCCATCTGGTTATGTTACACTTACTCTGACATCTTTATTGTGACTGTGGTATCAATGCCATCTGGTTACTTTAGACTTCCTCGTACATTTTGATCTTAGCCGTTGGTATTGATAGCATCTGGTTACATTATACTTACTCAAACAACTTTATCATAGCTGCTGCTATCGATGCCATCTGGTTACTTTACACTTTGACATCTTCTTCTTAGCTGTTGGTATCAATGCCATCAGCTTACATTACACTTACTTTGACATCTATATCTTAGCGGTTTGTATTGATGTCATCTGGTTACTTTAAACTTACTCTGACATCTTTATCTTAGCTGTAGTATCAATGCCACCTGGTTATTTTACACTTACTCTGACATGTTTATCTTAGCTGTTTGTATCGGTGACATTTGATTACTTTACACTTACTCTGATATCTTTATCATAGCTGTTTATATCAATTCCATCTGGTTCGTTTACACTTAACTCTGACATCTTTATTTTAGCTGTTATTGATGGCATCTGATTACTTTACACTTACTCTGACATCTTTATCTTAGCTGTGGTATAGATGCCATCTGGTTACTTTACACTTACTCGTACATTTTTATCTTAGCTGTTGGTATCGATGGCATCTGATTACTTTACACTTACTCGTACATCTTTACCTTAGCTGTTGGTATCAGTGGCATCTGGTTACTTTACTCTTACTCTGATATCTTTATCTTAGCTCTTGGTATAGATGCCATCTGGTTACTTTACACTTACTCTGACATCTTTATCTTAGCTTTTGGTATTGATATCATCTGGTTACTTACTCTGACAACTTTATCTAAGCTGTTGTTATTGATGCCATCTGGTTACGTTACACTTACTCTGACATCTTTATCTTAGCTGTGGAATCGATGCCATCTTTTTACTTTATACTTACTCTGACATCTTTATCTTAGCTGTGGTATCGATACCATCTTGTTACTTTACACTTACCCCTCCTTTGTATGGAGAGGAAAAGTATCCCACTTGGCAGTTATACTTCACAGTCGCTCTTTGCCCATCCCACTTTCTTCTGCTTTGCAAAGTTTTCTTAGTCTTTTCACCCTACTTTACTGTTAGAAAATGTAGCACACTGTTTTACTGTTAAGAAAATATTTAATGTTCTCTTTTACTGAATTCAACCATCCTTTCTTCAAATGGTATCTTGCTTTTCTGATTACCTTTGTGGATTCCATTTCAATTTTTTTCTTTTAGTATTTTTCTTGCCTTCTGGCCTTCTAACAACAAGCTCCCTTCAAACTGGCATACCATTGTGGGGGGCAAATCATACATGTTACCACAATGGCTTTCCTTGCCATTAATAGAATGAGCTTTTTTTTTAAGCTAACCCCTTCCTTAGTGGTCACATGAGCATGCTCCCTTGCATGTGCCAATAGAGAGTACCACTTCTGGCTTGGGGGGAAGCCTTCCTCTTCCTAGCAACAGCTTCCTGCATCATGGGGGAGCCTCCAGAAGCCATCATCCCTTCCCCTAGGATGGCCATCCCCATCCTCCCTGCACGCACTCTCAAGCACACAAGCAACATGTCAGACTTGAGTCACCTAGGATGTAGTCAGGCCTTTATTCCTCTATGCCACTGGTGCAGGCTTGGTTTTCATTTCATTTTTCTGGGAGCTGTTTTCTGTCTTGCTCTTTGTACTTCCTTAATACTGTATACTTTTTTCCCAACATGCATTGCCATCCTTGAAAATATACTTGTTTCCCTTTTTGACTAGCATGTTTTCTTTATACTGGCTTGTTGCTGCTGTTATAGGTTCCTAGGTCCATAGAAGGTTACTAGGCTAACGGTCCAAGAGCCCTTAAAGGTTTAGCCATATTTATCTCAAGTTGCCCCAATTGGTGGTGGTGGTTAGGTGAGTAAAGTTTGCAGAGGTAATGGTCTATGTTAGTTAATAATGATGTCCTCTGTCCAGGAGGGACATGGATGCCACCCCTGGAGTGAATCTGTGGTCACTCATCCATTGATCTAGGATGCATTTGAGGAGGGACAGGGAGGGGCTCTGTTTCATATGAATTTGAAGCTTGTTCCAGAGAAGTAGCAGTCTCTGTGAAATGTATCTATTTCTCCAGCATGACCTGCACATGTTAGAGGCTAGGTTAAGATCCCTGCAGCAACTGACCCTTGTCAGTTTGATTTATAAACGTGTAGCATTTCCATCACAGCCAGGTCTGAGACTGCCCTGTAAAGCCAGGCACAGATCACCCCTTATCAACCCGTAGGAGAAAGAACACAGTGACGAGGCTTTCAGTCTTTCCATGTAAAACATGTTTTGTGTACCCTGTAATTTATTGGTGATAAACCTCTGTGGTCTCTGCAATTGTTACAGGTGTCTGTGAGGTACATGCAAAATGGAGCACTGTACTCAATTATTGGTCTGAGGAGGGTTCAGTATAATGGAATTATAACATCCTTAGATCTAACTGCAATGCTTTTATTTATAAGATAAGCCGGATTTCCTTACTACTGTGGCTATGTGGTGGTCAAAGCTCAGGTTGCTATCAACCTGGGTACCCAGATCACATACCATTGGGTCTACACTTGGAGGGAAGTGCTGTCTATAATGTAATTATCAGGGATGTCACCTTTTCCAAAGGGAATAATAAAACTTTTTTGCATTTAGCTTTAATCCATGGCTTTGGCACCAATCATTTGTCGATGTTAACCTTGTCTGCAGTATATTAACATCACTGGGGAGCTCAATGATTGCTCACAATTTGCAGTCATCAGTGAACTTGGTCAGCCACAGGCCATCCAAGCTTGCCTGGACTTCTGAGAAATAAAATCTGAACAGTAAGGGGCTCAGCACAGAACTCTGTGGTACACCACTGGTGACTGGTCTTTTGCTAGAGGTGAAGTCACCCACTTTGCCAGTGTGTGCCCTGTCAGTGAGCCAATTGGCTATCCATCTGGTAATGTAGGTGTTGATTCTCAACTGGGAGAGTTTCTCTATAATACCTGAATAGGGGATTGTGTCAAAAGACAGGCAGTATGCACTGTCTTTCCCTCAGTCAGGGCCTTGGTGACTTTTCAAAGAAATCAACCATGTTTAATAGGCATGATCTACCTTTAATGAATCTGAACTGAGTTGGGTCCAGAGTTTGGAGATTACCTGTTTCCTTGTTAATAAGATCCATAATGATTCTTTCCATGGCCTTGCAGATAAAGCTAGTCAAGCTAATGGGCCTATAATTCCCAGGGCCAGTGGATGGTCCCCCTTTGTACAGAGGGATTACTGTTGCTGTCTTCCATTCTGCTGGAAAATAACTAGTTCACGAGTTGTGGTTAAACAGGGATACAAGTGGGTCTGCTAGGTCATGTTTTAAGTTGTTTAAAAGGCAACCTGTGTTGTCTGGTCTCACTGATGCTGTGATTTTGGCTTTGGAGAGCACTGAGATGACCTGCTCTCTTGAGATAAAAGGCTGAGGAATGGTGGCAGGTATACTTTGGGGGATGACTGGAGGGGACAGGTGGTGAAGTTTGCTCCAAATCTGTCAGCTAGCAGGTTGGCTATTACCTCCATTTGAGTATGGGTGGTGCCATCTGTGATGAAAGGAGATACTGCCAGCACAGCAAGCTGGAATTTTGTAAATAATTATATGTCATTTGTGAATATCAAACTAATTTATGCAAGATGCTGGTGTTACAAACATATTAGAACTGTACATCATGTGTATATCAAACTGCTCTGTACAGATGTTTGTGTTGAAAAGGTATTTGTAAAGTGCTGTGTTGTAAATGTATCCACAGTGTGCCCTACTGAAAGAGAACAAAAATGTGCATACACTATTGTAGCGGTTTAAATGTACATATAATTTCCGGGGGAAGTTGGAATATAGAGGGTTAACTTCAGTGCAGAAAACTTTAGAAAAATATTTGAAATTAAATTACTTTATAGGCTAGGTCATACAAATGGTATATTTCAGTTTCCAATGCAGCCAGAGACACAGGGTCTGTACTGGGAGGCTTTTTGTCTTTGGAGTGAACTAATTGCTAGTCTTGAAAACATGAAGGAATGCAATTGTTTTATGACTTCCAGCATCTGCCATGATCTGAGCAATAGCTCTTGTCAATGTATTTTTACAGGTAGATGCTAAATATTGCCAGCTTCAGCAATGGGGGATTTGGCCTGGGAACTAGAAGTCAGATAACAAGAAATGATATTCTGAAAGCTATCACAGCAGTAATATTTGAGATATTATTTTGAGAAGTCTCTTAGTGAGACAGAGCATTCTGCATTCTGTCTTGGACATGACAACAACTAGAAGATCCATTCACCACAACTACCTTGCTCTGTTAGTAAGTTCTTAGGTTACAGTGTAATTCTCTTAGATTCAGTCAGGAAAATAATGAAGATTAGTTTAGATATTTTTCATTATTGAGAATGTCCAGCAATGTTGTTTTAAATATTTCCCATGGTTTTGAACTCTGATGTCACTGTGAATATATATTTAGTATTGCCTTGTTCTTTTACTATTTATTATTAAATATATTTAAACCTTTCATTGTGGCTGATCTGTGTAGAGATATTTAAGTTTTGACAGTACTTGCACACTTATTGGTGACACTGTATGGGCCATTACTAATAGCCTTGCTCTTGGTCAAACTACCATTTATATTAGTATTGATATTACACAGTAAAATTGGACATCCTTTGTTAAGGGCCCTACAGTAGCAGATAAGGAGTGACTGGTAGCAGTGCTAACTGCCTTATAGTCAGGGCAGAAGGGGGCATAGTTAGTAAATCTGTGCCAGCCTTTCCCAGGTGTGTGTGTGTGTGTGTGTGTGTGTGTGTGTGTGTGTGTGTGTGTGTGTGTGTGTGTGTGTGTGTGTGTGTGTGTGTGTGTGTGTGTGTGTGTGTGTAAAAATCAAACCTCAAAGTGTGTGTGTGACAGCTACTTGGGCAGGGACACAAAGCACTGGTTGGACAGACAGAGTGCTGGAGGTCTTGGCTTGGTCAGTCAGCTGTGATCTCAACTCTATAGCTGTACCAGTGGGAAGTCTTACTGGGGATCTGGTGAAGAGTGAGAAACCAGTCCCCTACTAACTGTGGGCTCTGTGTGGTCTTAAGGGAAATTGCACTTGACACAGAGAGCTGCATATGGAAATACTTTGCATGTACCTGTTATCCTGCCAGTGGTGAGGATTAAGGCTCCTTGATTACTGGTCCAGTGATGGGTCATCACACCATCTAAAACCAGTTCAGCACATAGCTGGGTATTCCAATTTAAGTTTCAGGTGTAGTTAAAGAATGCCTTGTGATTATTTTTAGCTAGGGAGGTTATTTTTGCTTCATAACTAGCTTTGTAGGCCTTAACAATATCTCTAATTTGTTTGCATAAACTGAAGAGGGATTTCTTCCTCTGCTGAGCCAGTTCCCTCTTGTTCTTGGACATTAATTTCTTTCTCTTGTTGTACAGTCTGTTTATACTAGAGGTCAACCAGGGTGGCTTATTTTTTTGGCAAGAACTGGTTTTAATCCAGTCAAGTACAGCTGATTATATACAACTGCTTAAGTGGTTACACAGCGCATTGGTGTACATCTCTGCATACGAGACCATGTTATCTGCATTTCAGGGGGCTTTGAAACTTATTACACCATCACTTAGTAGGAGGCAATTTGTCTTTGAAAAATTCTTAAGCTTTTTTCAACTTTACAGGGTATCTGGTCTTATAATTACATTGATTAGGACTGATTTATTTTATCAGGGAGGATATCACAGGGGAGTGGGTGCAATGCTCTACCATGTTAGTGTGTAGTATGCCCAAGACATTTGAGCCTGTTGTGGGTGTGCTAACTAGCTGTGCAGAGCATTTGCATTAACCACGTCTGAGTACCTTGAGCCAGCATGTTTGTGTTCATATCTATTTCCCAAGCAACGGTAGGATAATTATAATCATCCATGAATAAGGTGTTGGGCTGTATGGCAAGTGACTCCAGTAAGTCCAGGTATGTGGTATGCTTTTCTTGTTTCATGGTGGTGGCCTATAGTTAGCTATGATGTGGTAGGGGGCTTTTCTATAGTTAACTGCACATGGAGTAGCTCAAGACAGTCGTACTGTTCAGCCAGTCTCGAGGAGTACTTATCCTTAATGAAGATGGATACACCTCCGCCTTTGGTTCTTTCACTCTCAGTTTGTGGTCTGAACATATGGAAGGCATTGTAGCCCTGCATGGCCAGGTTGCTTTCTGCACCTTTGAACTATGTCTTGGTGACTGCACAGAAGTCAGCATCTTCTAAAGTGAGAAGTGCTTCCATGGAGTTTCTTGTTTAGATTCCTAGCATTAAGCAGCAGAACCTTGCATTTACCTAAACAGGATTTTGTTATGTTGGAAGGTTGGTTATTTGACACTGCCTACAAAATGCAGAATACAGGTGGCTAATACCTTTGCCAGTATCCTAAAGCCTATTGGAGACAGATGGAGACCATTTCTTGCGAAATAGCATGCAATGTTGACAGTAAAAGTATTTCTAATGTCAATAAGGTTGTCAGTAGTCCACACTCTGCATCCATCACACACAAGTCAAGGCAGATATATAGACCTACATATGCTGAGGCACTTAAATGTAGCCTTCCTAAACCCCAAAGAATTCTTAGATGAAGAATACATGACAAATACTCTCAGCAGCCCCAAATGCACTCTTTCAAAGCAACACCCACACCAATACATAGAGCCACATCTCATTTAGCCTCTACCTCTAAGCCCATAAGGCAAATCATAAACACTCTGATGTCTCTCTCACCAGGCTGAGTAAGGAGAAAGTCACGGCCAGTTGCTTATCAGGGGCTAGGATCCACCACATTAAACACATACTCAGGTCATTGGACCACAAGTACCAGTATGATTCAGTCATAGTCCATGCGGGAGTAAATTACTTGAGATGTACCTCCCTAAACTATATGAACAAATAGATTGCAGAGCTCTCTGAATATGAGTTACAGGCTGGTATAAGCCAAGCATTGAGCAGCATTTTACCTTCTACAAGAATGATGCCACAATACGAGCAAAAGATGACTGACTTTAATAATTGACTTAGTCTCTGATGTCATTCTAAGGGGGTGCAATATTTGTCAGCATGGAAGGAGATGGTTGACAGACCATGCTGCTTTGCCAGGGATTGTCTGCACCTCTTCTGTCTAGGCTTTCAAATATTAGCTAAAACATTGTCTTCTCCCATAATGTCTTTTTTAGGCAATGCCAAAGTGAAAGTGCTTCCAACATAGTAAATCAAAACCAAGAAAATCTAAAGGTTACTGCTCAGTGCTAAACAAAGAACTCAACTCCCTAGAAGCTCTTTACCTTAATGAATGCTGATGTCTGTGTGGTCACTGAGACATGGTTTAAAGCCACAGACAGCACACCAACAGTGCAGGGTTATAATGCCTTCCACACATTTAGACCAGCTAGTAGACAGACAGGGACTAAAAGTGGAGGTGTCTCTATTTACATCAAAAATAAATATACCTCAAGGCTGGTCAAACAGGACAATGCACTTCAGCTGCTCTAAGTCTAAATCACCACAGGCAAAAATCCAATACCACTTCCTTACAAACTATAGGTCCTCCTCTATGACCCAGGAAACCCATACCATGTATTTAAATTTATTAAAAACATTCACCATCCAACCCAATAGCATATTCATGTGTGACTTTAATTACTCCAGCATTAACTGGGAAACATCTACAACACCAAGCATACAGGCACAGAGATTCCTGGATTTTGTAAACACAAACTCCCATGACCAGATAGTCAATACACCAACCAAGGATGCAGCCATAATGGATCTGGTCCTCACTAATAAGGGAGAGTGCCGCAGACCCCTACTGTAATGTCTTCCCTTGTAAGGTCAGACTACAAAATGGTCTCTTGAAAACCTGGCAAAATTTCAAGCCCCTGTAAACCCTGAGAACACTGCTCCAACTTTACCCCTCTCTTCCCCTCAATCTTCCCTCAGGAAATACCATCAAATATAACTCCTCCTGCTATCACTAGGGAACAGGTCCTTAGTACTCTAAGGTCAAGACCACTCCATCAGTGGGCCCAGACAATATCCTAAGGTGCCTTCTAAATAGCATGAAACATGACCTATCAGGGCCTCTGGAATTGTTATTTAACTGTAGCCTCCAAACAGGCTTCGCCTCATGAAAGGAGAACAGCAATTGTCATCCCTCAGCACAATAGTGGGCCGTCTATAGATCCTGGAAACTACACACCCATATGTCTCACTCATCTTACATGTAAAGCCATGGAAATAATTATCATGAAAATGATCAATAGTGATATAGCAAACCTCCAGACACTGGACCCAACCCAGCTTGGTTTCGTCAAGGGCACGTCATGCCTACTTAACCTGGTGGACTTCTTTGAGAAGGTCACCAAAGCAGTGGATGAGGGCAAAATGGTTCACACTGCCTACCATGACCTGGTCAAGGCATTTGACACAATACCCCACACAGGCATTGTTGACAAAATCAAGAGGTTAGGTAATAACTCTTATGTCACAAGGTGGATAGCCAACTGATTCACAGACAGGACCTAGGAAGTAAGCACTGGGGAGTCCACTTCTACAAACAGACCAGTCACAAGTGGAGTTCCTAAGGGATCAGTCCTTGGACCTCTCCTTTTTGGCGATGCAAGGAATGGTTAACTAAATTTGCAGATGATTGCAAATTAGGAGCTGTCATTGAAACCCATGCTGACACAAATGTTCTCCAGGAAGGGCTGACACAGACAAACAACTTGTGTTAGAGCCATTGATTAAAACTAAATGCCATTAAATGCATAATAGTATCCTTTGGGAAGTCATCCACCCCTGATAACTACCATATTGACAACACACCCCTTAGAGTTAACCCACTAGTCAGGGACTTAGGGACACACATAGACAGTAATTTAGTCTTTGACCATTATGCCTCTACAGTAGTGAGGAAATCATTCTATTCTGCGCAACTTATAAACAAGAGGTATGGCATCTAAGTCCAAGGAAGTTATTGTTCCACTGTATTTGGTATTCATCAGACCTATCATTGAGTACAATGCCTCCTTTGGTATGTACCTAACCAGGCATATCGAATAATTGGAACGTCCACAGAGGTTCCTCACTAAAAGAATACAGGGCATAAGTAAAATGTTGTATGCAGACCACATCAAGGCCCTATCCCTGTATTCTGTCTCCTACAGGCTTTTGAGGGGAGATCTATGCTTGGCATACAGGGTATTGTCAGACCCCACTCTGATGGACCTCCTGCATATCGATAAAACAAACAGCATCAACATTACCCATTCTAAAGACTTAAACCTTGCCTGTGATATAAATAAGACCTGCTGGAGAGACAGGTATAAATCCCAGAGACTACCCTGTCTCAGGAACAAGCTCCTCATCCATGTGAAGCAGAGTTCCTCCCTAACCCAATTCAAGTGCAACTTGGACAATTGGATGGGGAACAGAAATTCATCCCTCATTTGTCACCTATGTCTCTAATGGACACAGGCAACCTATAAATGGTTCTTCTCCCAAGCCCCTGTTTGTAAATGTTTCATCTCCTAAGCCTGTGCTTACACTTATCAACCAGAACTTGTCAGAGATTTGAGGTGCATGGCTAGGCTTAAAAAAGCCCTTGTGGTCATTAGCCTAGTAAACACATATGAACCTGTCTACCCAGGATGACAGATATTGGAACCCCTTGGACTGATGCCAGAAGCTAAGCCAATTGTTAAAGTCAATCATTTTTTTGTTTTTATTGTGGCATCATCCTTGGAGAAGGTAGAATTCTGCTTAAGGCTAGGCTTGTACCTGTCTGTGACACATAATCTGAGAGCTCAGTCATATCTCTCTTCATATACTCCAGTGAGGTACGTCTCAAGTCATTCACCCACACATGGACTATGTTGGAGTCATACCGGTACTTGTGGCTGACTGACTTATGTGCTTCAGTGACTTGATGAGTCCTGGCACCTGACAGGCAGTTAACCGTAACCCGCTCCTTATCCAGCCTGGTGAGGGGAACATCTGTGTGTCTCACAATGGAGTCAACTATGACCAATACATTAGGTTTTGTAGTGTTACACCTTATGGGCTTATTTGTTGAGATACACTGGTGTGTGTGTGTGTGTGTGTGTGTGTGTGTGTGTGTGTGTGTGTGTGTGTGTGTGTGTGTGTGTGTGTGTGTGTGTGTGTGTGTGTGTGTGATATATGTTGTGGTTGTTTTCTGCACTGTTATGTGTGTAAGTGGTTTCAGTTTTAGATGCCGATGATCTTTTGGTTAAGTTAGTAGTGTACCTTCACATATGTGGGTTTATGTGCCATGTCTTTATTTAGTGTGGGAAGTGTGCATGTGCTGACTATCTGTTTGGCATTCAATTTGTCCTTATGTAAGAGACTTGCCTCCAATTTCATATTGTAACTATATCTCTCACATGAAGTATTTACTTGTTTCAGGAGTGAGTATGCATGAGACAATTGCTACAATACGTCAGGATGACCATGTCTCACAAGCTGGCCAGAGAGATGATGGGAAAGTGCTCATCCATGATAGCAGGTATGTTATATTAGGGAAGAAAATGGGTTAATTTTACAGGACTGTGCTAGTAGCACTGAAACTACAAGACGGACCTATACTTTGTGTAGGCTAATGCTGACCAATAAGGCAATGCTGCTCAGTGCACAACTGAGTTGTTCCTACAGTGGCAGAAAAGTTTGGAAGGCTTTCTTTCTGTCAGCTGTTTAGGGAAAAACTGACCTCCTAGGCTTTGCGTCTATACAGGGTACCACTAACCACCACTGAGTGGAAAACAGCACTGCTCAAACGTGAAGCTTAAATACAAGCAAAGAGAAACAAATTTTAAGGTAACTATCAACCAGGAAAGTGCACAACAAACCTTTCACCAGCAATCCCCAACTCAGACAGGTTAGATCAGCACACTTCTACCACAAGGGTACAGAAAAACACATTCTTAATGTGGAATAGCCAGTTTGAAGCCTAAGTGTAACAAGTCCACACAAACTACCTAACAGCCCTACAAGTAAAAGGTACAATGTAAAACAGACCAATTAACTTCTTAAAGTGGCAGTGGACAGTACATTGTTTTTGCTATAAAGTGCAAAAATAACAGCAAATAGCTTAAGAAACTACTACAGTACAGTCACAGTATATATGAGAAATGCAAAAATGTACTTATTTTTGTCTTTTCAGTAGTGAATTCTCCAGGTGAAAAGCAGATTCTCAGCAATCAGTAGCAAAGTCACCAAATGATCAGCATCTTTGAATATATATGCCAAAGCTCACGCAAACACAAGGCTTAAATACGAGCAAAGAGAAACAAGTTTTAAGCTAACTAACAATCAGGAAAGCATACAATAAGCCTTCCACCAACAGTCTTCAACTCATACAGGTAAAATCAGCACACTTCCATCACAACTGTGCAGAAAAACACCTTCTTAATGTAGAATAGCTGTTTGAAGCCCATACACAAACGTACATCAGCCCTACAACTAACAGATACAATATAACACAGTGCAATTAACTACTTAAATCAGCAGCAGACAATATTGTGCTGTTTTTTAAACTGCTAAGGTACAGTCACCATATGTAAGAGAAGTACAAAAAAAATACTTATAGCCATTTCATGCGTTTCCCAGCTCAGTAGACCAGCAAAGCACCTACTGCCACTAGATTAATAACCCCAGTCCGCCTGATGTAAAAGCACAGTAAAGGAGTATCTGGAGTGAAATACTACCACAAACAAACTTAAAAGACATGAAATACTGCCATAAACGAACAGTAATATACTTTAAACAGCTTATAAAAGTGTAATTATTCAATAAAAGTACTTTGCTTTGTAGAAATATGCTAAGAGCCACTCAGTTGTATAGAATCTATAAAGGCACCAAAAACAAGATAAGCTGATTAATAAGCCCTCCAGCCAATAAAACTACATGCAGAAATCTCAAGTGTTTCCTTAACATAAACAGACCAGGCTACCTGCCAGTGCAGTAGATGGAAAATTCACTGATCTCTTGATGTAAAAATAAGTGCTTGCTAGAATGTAAAAATACACTACTTTATCTAACAGTTAGCTAGATAATGAATTCAGATGAAGTAAATCAGTATAACAGAGGCAAAATGCACTATTTCAATATAAGCGCAAGAAAAAAGCAAATAAATAATTGAAGGTATCAAAAGCAGCATAGAAAGGTAGGACCTCGGGGTCGGCAGATTAAAAACACCAGGTTTAAAAAACATATCAGTAAACAGGAGGGTAGGTGAGAAAAACTAGTAGGGAATCACCAGCAGTGCTTTTAGTTTATGCAGGCTTGAAATATTTTCAGAAAAAGACAAAGGCCCAGAAATTCACTATCACTCAAGAAACAATTTAACTAAGGAAAAACATGTGAAGCATGCAGCCTAGATAATTTAAGTTTCTATACCTCACATAGAACAAAAACACCAGACCATATATGTTTACTTTCCTCACTCA